>NC_047075.1:8964671-9264671 GCF_902459465.1 Asterias rubens
GTTTAGTCTGTTAAAATAGGTCACAACTACTTGTTAAAAATCATTCAACTAAAGTTTAGGTAAGAAGTGGATCATATTGAGCTCTCCTAAACTGCCAGTTTTCAAAGATTTACAAAGTCTCTTGGTGTTAGGGGACCAAAACATGATAAACTAGACAAACAAGCTAAAATGGTACCAGAATGATATTTGTTGAACAACGAGAATATTATAATTGACATTAATTTTTGAACACTGACCTTTAAAAGTTAAAGGCAAACGATGGTAACGATCAGCAACTGGTAGGCCTAATAGTTTACAATGGTAAACAATGGAGTCCATTACATATGGTAAAAACCAAGCAGGTCTAGTTGTGAATTACACAGTTTGAAGATAATGGTAGTAGAAAGCTTCCCTGAAAAGACTACGTGCTGAGGTGCTGTAATTTTGGGGAAATGATGTCTTGAAACAATTTTCATCTACTGAGACGAAAATTATTTTAATCATTACCAACGTATTTTCATTACATTGTTTTACTCATTTCTCAAAAACTACAGCACCTCAGTAAGTAATATTTGAAGGGAAGCTTTCCACTATCATTATCTTCAAACCCTGCAAGTTTAATGTAAATCTACGGACATTTCGAAAAAGTACCCAAATCCTTTAAGTAACCCATGGATTGGAAAACCCGTAATTGGGTATCAAATTTTAATACTTTAAGGTTTCTGAATTTAAATTAGTAGAATATTTAGTAACAAACCGTTATCTCACACAACATGTTCATTTATTGGAGGTTTGTCAAACTAAGTCAGTGCAAATTGACTTAGCTGTGATGTTTTACTAACGTTGTTGGTACGAAAACCAGTAATTTTTAAGAGTTACAACTTTTCATTTACAATTTTTAATTTGAGGGCAGCAATTTTTTTTAAAGCAAAATATCAGTAAAAGCGATTGTTTAGCCTGCTTAGAATTATTGGTACCTCATACCAAAGTTAATCAATCGTAATGGAGGACATCGTGATCTAACACGCGGTAATGCTTTGTACAGCGAGGTACACCAAGGTAGTGACCATTACTAGGTTTTTAGAATTGAAATCCTGTGGTTCATGAATACTCAGTAGACAAGAGGTCATATATTATTTGCAGACAGCTGATTTCTGTAGAATTACATTGGCCGAGAGGTCATACAATGTTCGTAGCCCACCTTGTTGAGCTGTAAGTGGCTCCGCTTTTAACATCGGTCTCATCACTGTCACCATTACAGCCCACCTACGATACATGTCTTAAACGCTAAGTTTTCAAAGGTCGCAAAATGCGTGGAAGTTTGATTGCAAATTTCTCCCTTTTAAAAAAATCCTTTACAACTCCAACATACCTCATTTTATTCCTTACATTTGTGGAATTCATATGACACATAACAGGGCTTATCAAATGATTACTTTGTCCAGATGTGATGATTTGAAAAGTTATAATGCACAAAGAATGATATAGAAAGGTTTGCGGTAACACCATGTATAATGGCTATCTCTAATGAGTTGGGGTGGTTCTGAAATAAAACCGTTGGTTTCAACTCGACGTTTCGATCAGTATGCTCTAATCATCTTCTGGAGAAAGAATGGTTGCATCATGTCAACCAAAGATAGCGGATCTCATTTGATGCTTGTTCATTCCCCGTTAACGAAGGAGCAAACCAAGAGCGTCTAATTAAAGTTCATACATACGTCTGGGTTAATAATAACTGCAGAACATTCACAATTATCTACCAATTATTGGTTGGCTGGATTTGAACTACTGAGTGGGAAACAAAACAATGGCGACCAAAATTAAGAAGTGGCCTTGAAAAGTTCGCTGGATTGGAGTTCAATAAGAGTCACCACATGGTCTTTCAGTGCAACGACCGTTTGGTTGATTATCAGGCAATCAAAAACACAAGGGTTAGGTTCCCTTACTCAACCGGTAGTGGGATCATGTCTCAAGAATTACACAACTGTTTTTCAAACTTGTTACAAGTTATAGACTCCTTAGGCCTTAAAGTATTACCTTTGAAAAACCGTGACCCCGTTGACCACTACTTCCGGGTTAACCGAAGCGGGACCATTTCTCAAGAGCTATACAATCGATTGTAAAACTTTGTTCAGTTATTGATTCCTTTGCATTAGATATCAAGTTTGAAAACTGCGACGCCATTTTAAAAAATAATTGGGGGGGGGGTAATAATCCAATACACGCAGCTAAGAGCTGAATTGCGAAGGACGCGGCTACACTTCTTCGAGAAGCTGGCATTCAAGGGCGCCCTTGGCTGCCAGGCACATCAACCCATTATGACCACGGAGCACAGTCAGCCAGAGATCGAAATTGTTTGATTTTTTCCCCGAGGGAGGAAAACCGGATGGTCTGGAAAGCCCTCGTGGCGCAGCAGAGAATCAACGCACAACTCAACTCATGGCCGCGGCCGGGAATCGAACCGGGTCGACTGTGAAGACTAGTCTTTGACAATAACCAATAGTGTCCACTGCTTTAAGAAACACACAATCGATTTCAATTTTGTTTTTTCCAGTAATAGAGCCCTTAGGCAAAAGAGATTGACCTTTGGTGACCTAGGCCCAAAGTTGACCTTTACTTCCGGGCCAACCGAAAGTGGGATCATATGAAGACTGCACAACCAATTTTCCCTTTTTTCAGATATGGACTCCTAGGGCAATTGCACACTAGCTTTTGGTAGGCGTGACCCCATGTTGTCCTTCAATTCCGGGTCAACCGGAAGTGGGAACATATTCCAAGAACTATACAGCAAATTTTCACACTTTTTCAGGTAAAGACTCCTTCGGCTTAAATAATAACTTTGAAAAACGGTGACCTCAATGTTGACCACGATTTCCGGGTCAACCTGGAAGATCAAAAACCATACGACCGATTTTCAAACTTGTTTTCAGTTATAGACTCCTATGAAAAATCTTTACCCCATGTTGACCTGTACTTCCGGGTCAACAGGAAGTTTGAAAATATTTCAAGAACCACAAAACAAATTTTCATTTGTGTTTAAGCTATAGACTACTTGGGTCCTGAAGATTTATATTGAAATACCGTGACCCCATGCTGACCTATACTTCCAAGTCAACTGGAATAGGGACCATTTATAAAGAAGTGTACAACCAATTTTTAATTTTATTTCAGTTGATTTAAGTTGATTTTTTTTTCCGAGGGAGGAAAACCGGATGGTCTGGAGAACCCTCGTGGCACAGCAGAGAATCAACGCACAACTGAACACATGATCCCGGCCGGGAATCGAACCAATGAGAGGCGAGCGCTTTACTTACAAGCTAACCATGCCACCATGACCTCTACTTCCGGGTCAACCGAAAGTGGGACTATAATATCTCAAGAACTACACAACCGATTTTGAAAGTTGTTTTCAGTTATAAACACCTTGGCATTGGAGATCAGCCTAAAGTTACCGTGACCCATTGTTAACCTTAATCTTCCGGGTCAACCGGAAGAGGTACCATATATCAAGAACTACACAACATTTTTCAAACTTTTTTTCAGTTATAGACTCATTTTTTGGGCAAAACACATAATCCAAGCAAAATAACACAAACAGCTTTGTGTTTGTTCACAAACACTTAATACCTATAGTTATTATTATTATTACTTTTCCAACCGTCAAAAGCCTATAGGTTTACCCAGTGCATTTTGTAACGGCAGACAGTCATACTTGGCTTAGTATTAAAGCCATTGGACACTTTCGGTAAACATTATTTCCAAGGCCCACACTTCGTGAATCACAACTTATATATAAAATAACAAGCTGTGAAACGTTAGGCTCAATCAGTCATCGGAGTCTAGAGAAAATAACGGGAAAACCCACGCTTGTTTCCGCACGTTTCACCGTGATTGTGTTTAAATTAAATCCGTAATTCTCGATGTTTTCTCAAAAAGTAAAGTCTATTTCAAGAGAAGTCTTTCACCATTACCTTCTGTACACCCTGTAAGTTATTTGTAAACATGTGAAGTTTTTATATATTTATTTGTTCCGGAAGTGTCCAATGGCTTTAAACAGTCAGATCCTACATTATATTAAAGCTGATGTCTTGCAGCACTGGCGAAATGTTATTAGCTTAAATTGATTAAATAATTTACTAAGTTATAATGACATGAATATTTAGTTAGCCAATCTTTAGACCCCCATGGCCCAATATCGTAGAGCTGCTTAACGGTATGCACATTTTTTGCTTAACGTAGCAAAAATAATTGGTTAAACCATGGATGGGTGTACACCTCGTTCACAAGCTTAAGCACGTAAACAAACAGCGCGCACAAGATTGAGATCGTTTGCTTAAGCAAAAAAGAAGAAGGTAGGCCCCCTACTGACAAAATGGCGGGCGATATAAATGCGGAGTGGCGATAAAAAAAATCATCGCCTCTTCTGTCTGACATGTACTATGTGTAATGGTTCCAAAGCGCCCCTTAAAAGGTTTACGCACTAACTTGAGAGTGAGTAAATAAGAAGATAATACACTGTACAACATTTCTGAAGCATTTTAAAAAGTATTGTCCAAATCCCACACTTCGTGTATCACAACTTATATATAAAGCAACAAACCTGTGAAAATTTAGGCTTAATCGGTCATCGGAGTCGGGAGAAAATAACGGGAAAACCCACTCTTGTTTCCGCGCGTTTCGCAGTGTCAGGACATGGGTTTAAAATAAATCCGTAATTCTCGCTAACGAGAATTTATATTGTTTTAATGTTTTCTCAAAAAATTAAAGCTTTTCATGGAACAATGTTTCAAGAGAAGTCTTTCACCCTTGCCTTCTGTAAACCCTGTAATTTATGTGTAAACCTGTGAACTTTTTTTTTCTGTACCGAAAGTGTATAATGGCTTTAAGCACGTAAAAAAACTGCACGCGCAACATTTTAGATGTTTGCTTCAGCAAAAAGAAAGAAGGTGATGACAAAATAGTTTGCTTACCGCTTAAAAAAGTCCTAAAACGTCCGTTTTGCAAGTTCTAAAAACATACTGGAATGCATGATGCAAAAATAGCACAAGGGTGATATTTAAAGCAAAAATTTTATTTTTTAGGGAGGCCAAGGATGATACTTTGTAGTGATATATAAAGGTTTTTTGAAATAATTTTGCATTTTGGTGGGGTGGAGTTGTAATTATGAGCTAAAAGCCAGTTTTTCAAACCCTAAAATCGGCCTAAAATGGCCCAAAAAACAAAATGAGCCGAAACCATGGCAACGGGCTATACATAGAATTGAAAATGCAATTTGGTGTACTTGCACCCCAAGGCCCTTCCATACACAGAGTATTTTTGACCGTGAGCAACTATGTCAATTATTTACCTGAACTGACTCTTAAATATTTCATGCCTGAGTGATGTCACTGCTCATCATCTTCATTTCGCAAACGTCGCAGCAGCCAGCCGACAATAGTATAGCTTTAAGCAGATAAAGTCCGACGCTCAGAGGCTGAAGATCATTTGCACATTCAAGAAGAGAACTGAATTGCAATCGAAATATTTGTGTTCATATCCCGAGTGAAAAATAAATAAAAAATAAAAATAAACCAACTTAATTGTTGATCCCAAAATATCACGTACAATGAGTAGTTGGTTTCTTTTAACCGTGGCTTTAGTATCAGCCCTTTTTGGTTTGAGCCAATCCCTATGCTCACCATGCCCATTCCAATGGATGGAGAATGGGAACTATTGCTACCGATATTTCCCTCAGAACCTCTCCTACGATGAAGCTGAGATGTTCTGTAAGCAGTTCAGCCACACTGGACATGTTGCCGAACTGGCCACAGTATCGACCCTTGAGGAACTCACCTTCATCGTGGAGTACATGGACAAGATCGTCACTAGTCTGCCCTCGACCGATATACCGAGACGGGTCTGGTTAAAGAATACAACCAAGGCAGTTATTGGTAAGTGGAAATTGTTTGCCGATAACCGAATTTGTATCTGAAAATTAGTTTTGCTAACAAACCAGTTGCTGGCATTGTAATCTGGGTCAAAATAGCGAAAGACAGACTACATTTTTGGGTAGTGGAAATTGTTTGCCAATAATCGAAATTGTGTCTTAAAGGCCCTGTATACTATTGGTAATTGCTCAACATAGTTGTTAGCATAAAAACTTACTTATTAATGGTACACACCGGCCGAATTGGGCTATTTTGGCTACAAAATAGACTAAGATATGACTTCAACGGTCTTCCAGGAATGAAGAAGAACAGTCCTTAAAAAAATCATCAAATTTAGCCGTTTTTGAGAATTTTAAGACAAAAACGCAGGTCGCGTGATTGTTCTAACCAAAAAGTGGTACAAACAATCACGTGACCTTGCGAGCTAGTTTTACTTACAGCCGTCTAAAAGTAACTTACCAAACCAAATTTACATCTTTTTTTTTTCAAAATTATTTACGAATAATAATTGACGAAAAAGATCATGTATTCAAATTATCGCTACAAAATGTAAGATTCGCATTCAAAGAGTCCGTGTAACGGAAGCTTGTTATATGGCCTCACGGCGTGGAGCAATCAGAACGTAAGCCTCGGGGCATTATACCATACCGCAAATGCCGTGTCTCGTGGGGGGGGGGGGGGGCTGGAGGTGTAATCCCAGGCGCTATGAGCTACAAGCGTGCGGGTCTCGCCGTTAGCTTGGGAGGGATTGGGAGCCAGACATCAAAGTACATGTTTGTCATTGTGGGTGTGTCAGTCGGTATACCTCCGTTATTTCTTACGATCGCATAATGCTCTGTTCTTATAATCGTATAATGCTTTGTACGGTTTCATGGCTCCTAGTTTCGTTTTGTTAGGAGTTTTCAGGTAATTAAAAAAGATTGATTATGTCAAAACGTAGGAATACCGCACTTTGTTATATTGACAGTGTTATTGTGTGAGTAGCTTAAATGTTTTACAAAGAAGAAAAAAGGATAACAAAAAACGGAGCCCGATCGTAAAAAGGACAGGTGAATACGAATTTTGTAAAGGTTGAAACAAAAATAACGATAAAACAAAACTTCATCAAAGCATTATTTTGTCAAACAAATTAATTTAAAAAAATAAATGGTTACGTTTCAAGCTACGCAGCTACTCAGCTACGCTTATACAATCCAAGATATGTTTAAGTTCCAGTTATGTTATAATCAAAAGGTACGCTCTCAATTCCGAGTCAAGCTAGGCTTACGTTTCAAAATACATTCTCACAAGGACGCTTTTAAATCCCTAAAGATTCACGTCCCCCCCCCCCCCCCCCAACGACCATGCAAGGTTTTAAACGGACGTTTAAGGACTTTTTTTAAGCGGTAAGCAAACTATTTTGTCATCACCTTCTTCCTTTTTGCTGAAGCAAACATCTAAAATGTTGCGCGTGCAGTTTCTTTACGTGCTTAAAGCCATTATACACTTTCGGTACAGAACAAAAAAGTTCACAGATTTACACATAAATTACAGGGTTTACAGAAGGTAATGGTGAAAGACTTCTCTTGAAATATTGTTCCATGAAATGCTTTAATTTTTTGAGAAAACATTAAAACAATATAAATTCTCGTTAGCGAGAATTACGGATTTATTTTAAACACATGTCCTGACACTGCGAAACGCGCGGAAACAAGAGTGGGTTTTCCCGTTATTTTCTCCCGACTCCGATGACCGATTAAGCCTAAATTTTCACAGGTTTGTTGCTTTATATATAAGTTGTGATACACTAAGTGTGGGATTTGGACAATACTTTTTAAAATGCTTCATAAATGTTGTACAGTGTATTATCTTCTTATTTACTCACTCTCAAGTTAGTGCGTAAACCTTTTAAGGGGCGCTTTGGAACCATTACAAATAGTACATGTCAGACAGAAGAGGCGATGATTTTTTTTATCGCCACTCCGCATTTATATCGCCCGCCATTTTGTCAGTAGGGGCCTACCTTCTTCTTTTTTGCTTAAGCAAACGATCTAAATCTTGTGCGCGCTGTTTGTTTACGTGCTTAAGCTTGTGAACGAGGTGTACACCCATCCATGGTTTAACCAATTATTTTTGCAACGTTAAGCAAAAAATGTGCATACCGTAAAGCAGCTCTACGATATTGGGCCATGGGGGTCTAAAGATTGGCTAACTAAATATTCATGTCATTATAACTTAGTAAATTATTTAATCAATTTAAGCTAATAACATTTCGCCAGTGCTGCAAGACATCAGCTTTAATATAATGTAGGATCTGACTGTTTAAAGCCATTGGACACTTTCGGAACAAATAAATTTTCAAAAAACTTCACAGATTTACAAATAACTTACAGGGTTTACAGAAGGTAATGGTGAAAGACTTCTCTTGAAATAGACTTTACTTTTTGAGGAAACATTAAAACAATATCAATTCTCGATATCGAGAATTACGGATTTAATTTAAACAAAATCACGGCGAAACGTGCGGAAACAAGGGTGGGTTTTCCCGTTATTTTCCCAAAATTGGTTGTGCAGTCTTCATATGATCCCACTTTCGGTTGGCCCGGAAGTAAAGGTCAACTTTGGGCCTAGGTCACCCCAGGTCAATCTCTTTTGCCTAAGGGCTATATTACTGGAAAAACAAAATTGAATCGATTGTGTGTTTCTTAAAGCAGTGGACACTATAGGTTATTGTCAAAGACTAGTCTTCACAGTCGACCCGGTTCGATTCCCGGCCGCGGCCATGAGTTAAGTTGTGCGTTAATTCTCTGCTGTGCCACGAGGGTTTTCCAGACCATCCGGTTTTCCTACCTCGGGGAAAAAAATCAAACTATTTTGATCTCTGGCTGACTGTGCTCCGTGGTCATAATGGGTTGATGTTCCTGGCAGCCAAGGGCGCCCTTGAATGCCAGCTTCTCGAAGAAGTGTAGCCGCGTCCTTCGCAATTCAGCTCTTAGCTGCGAGTTTTGGATTATTACCCCCCCCCCCCCCAATTATTTTTTAAAATGGCGTCACAGTTTTCAAACTTGATATCTAATGCAAAGGAATCAATAACTGAACAAAGTTTTACAATCGATTGTATAGTTCTTGAGAAATGGTCCCACTTCGGTTAACCCGGAAGTATAGGTCAACGGGGTCACGGTTTTTCAAAGTTAATACTTTAAGGCCTAAGGAGTCTATAACTTGTAACAAGTTTGAAAAACAGTTGTGTAATTCTTGAGACATGATCCCACTACCGGTTGAGTAAGGGAACCTAACCCATGTGTTTTTGATTGCCTGATAATCAACCATGTGGTGCACTGAAAGACCATGTGGTGACTCTTATTGAACTTCAATCCAGCGAACTTTTCAAGGCCACTTCTTAATTTCGGTCGCCATTGTTTTGTTTCCCACTCAGTAGTTCAAATCCAGCCAACCAATAATTGGTAGATAATTGTGAATGTTCTGCAGTTATTATTAACCCAGACGTATGTATGTACTTTAATTAGACGCTCTTGGTTTGCTCCTTCGTTAACGGGGGAATGAACAAGCATCAAATGAGATCCGCTTTTTGGTTGACATGATGCAACCATTCTTTCTCCAGAAGACGATCAGAGCATACTGATCGAAACGTCGAGTTGAAACCAACGGTTCTTTTCAGAACCACCCCAACTCATTAGAGATAGCCATTATACATGGTGTTACTGCAAACCTTTCTATATCATCCTTTGTGCATTATAACTTAGTAGTTTTTTTTAATTAATTAAAGCTAATAACATTTCGCCAGTACTGCAAGACCTAAGCTTTCAAGACAATGGACACTATTAGTAATGTCAAAGACCAGTCTTCTCACTTGGTGCATCTCAACATATGCATAAACTAACAAACCTGTGAAAATTTGAGCTCGATTGGTCGTCGGGGTTGCGAGATAACTATGAACGACAAAACACCCTTGTCACACGAAGTCGTGTGCTTTCAGATGCTTGAGTTCGAGACCTCAAATTCTAAACTTGAGGTCTCAAAATCAAATTCGTGGAAAAGTACTTTATTCTCGAAAACTACTTCACTTCAGAGGGAGCCGTTTCTCACAATGGTTTATACTATCAACCTCTCCCCATTACTTGTTACCAAGTAAAGGTTTTGTGCTAATAATTATTTTGAGTAATTACCAAGAGTGTCCACTGCCTTTAATAGCGGTTACGAGCACCAATGCACACTCTGGTGTTTCTGATCAGCAGAGTGTAGGTTCGAATAACCAGCCGCGACACTTGTGTCCTTAAGCAAGACACTTAACCTTTACTTCGTCCTTCGGATGGGACGTAAAGCCGTTGGTCTCATGTGTTGTGTAAGCATGCAAAAGAACCCAGTGCATTTATCGAAAAAGGGGGTTCGCCCCGGTGTTCCTGGCTGTTGCTGCTGTATGCGTCGTAGCACATTGTAAGGTGCTAAATAATAATGGTCTCAGAATTCATCACTGCAATAACTTATCTTTCTGACAGTTTGTATTATACGCAACGCCTTGAATACTTTGCTTGGTAGACACGTGCGCTATATAAGACTTTGATATTATTATTATTATTACTGCATTAAAGGATTTGGGTACTTTTTCAAAATTTTCACAGATTTACATTAAACTCACAGGGTTTGAAGATAATGGTAGTGGAAAGCTTCCCTTCAAATATTACTAACTGAGGTTGTGTAGTTTTTGAGAAATGAGTAAAACAAGTCACAAAATAATTTTCGTCTCAAAAGACCAAAATTATTTTAGCATGTAAAATCCCCTTAACCAGTTATGATATTATACTAAAACCATAGCATAACTGGTTAATACGTTTTTACATCCTAAAACTTAGACGAAAATTATTACTTTTACTCATTTCTCAAAAACTACATCACCTCAGTAAGTAACATTTCAAGGGAAGCTTTCTACTATCATAATCTTCAAACTGTGTAAGTTTAATGTAAATCTGTGGACGTGGTGTTTTTTGTTAGGAAAAAGTTCATAGACCCTTTAAAGCGCTGACTGACGCACGTTTTGTAAATGGGTTTGATTGCAAAAGTTACTCATAGCACAAACATTTCCCTTTTCCTTCTAAACGAGGCAAGACGGCCTGACAAAATTTGAAATGTGTTAAAAGAGGCGTGAATAAGACAAGCTGCCATATTTTACCAAAAAACCACTGTTCGAATTATTTTGTATAGCTTCGGACATGATTGATTAATAAGAGACTTTGGAACGCTAGGTGGCAGCAGACTTGCCAGGTAATTAATGTCAATTGTTCACATAGTTCTGAGCATGCGCACATAGCCGAGAACAATGAATTTTACCTGGTAAGTCTGCTGCCACCAAGCGTCCCGAAAGTCTCCTATTGGAACTCTATTTCCCTTGAGATGGTTTAAGCTGTGGTTTCTATAGACGATGTGACCTATGTTTACATTCAAACTGCCCTCTGTTGACAAAACACTGTATTTGTCATGTTTTGCCGGACAAAAAGACGCGTAGTCAGAGTGCATACACTTTCTATTTATAGCTGGCTGCCATCCAAAACACAAAGGTTATGCCCGGCGGTATGCGCACGAATCATGTTATGGTTTTCGAGTGACGTCAGAGGTCACATCGTCTTTAACAAGTAAAACAACGTTTTATTTGATCATCGGTTACCTTTTGTTTTACCAAACCTGACAAGGTTATAAAATCGCCATAATTCGGCGTTATTAAAATCAACTTAACCGCTTAAAAACCGCCTCAGTTCAGCCGCCTTCAAGTAAGCTAAGTATGGTGATATTTCCAGGTAGGTCTAATCATGAACCAACTAAAAAGTGGAACTATCTGAACTGAATCTGTTTTTATTGTCCATTTCCCCATCAAACTAAAACCCTCGAACAAGTCACCACTGTGAGAGCTCTCACTGATCAATTGGTTTTTCTTCTCCCATATCTGGAGCATGCTCAGAATTACGTAAATAATGTAAATTTACTTGGTAAGCCTGCTGCCACCTAGCGTTCCAAAGTCTTCCATTAAAGTGAAATGGAAACAAGTAAGTCTTCAGTTGCAATTCAATTGACAATTAAAATTTAAATACAAATTAAATAAAACGCTCATGAGTTACATTTTTATTTTGTCATGCAGATATTGTTCCGATTCTTGACCGAACCCTTGGTCCTACGAAGAGCCACGTCTCGTCATGTGACTCCGTTCCAATAAGTGGTGACTGGTTTCAATAAAACGCTCATGAGTTACATATTTATTTTGTTATGCAGATATTGTTCCGATTCTTGACCGAACCCTTGGTCCTACAAAGAGCCACGTCTCGTCATGTGACTACGTTCCAATAAGTGGTGACTGGTTTCAACTCTGCGGAAATACCAGTTTGATTAAAATAGTTCCTGCTCCTGACGTCATTGATCACGCATGCGCCGTGTATGCTAAAACAAGTTCATTTTTAAACATTGGTGACTTTAAAGACACCTGTATCTCTGACCCAGGTCTCTGTGAATCTATGACGTGGTCTTTATGGCTCAAGATAGATACGTCATCGGGCTTTACTGGCACCCGTTACTACATCTCCTCAGGGGCACAATCATCAAAGGCCAGGGGTATTGCTTTCCTTCTCTCAAAAAACATGTTTAAGTATGAAATCCATACATCGACACGCACTTACAATAAGGCATACGACAAATCAAAGATACCCCTAAACAAATGGTTTCACCTGGCTTTAACTATTGACATCGGCAATGTGACGGTTGATGACGCTCTTCAGTTATTCGTTGACGGTGTACCAATTGCGAGTACTGCATCTTCAAGAGCTATAAGCGTTTCTGATAGTTACACGAAGCTCTACTTAGGCACACCCAACGCAGTCACACAAGCTATCCATTATACTAAATATGGTGGCTCTGCTGCTTACAGTCATCTGATGGTTTTTGACGGTCTTCTCACCCAACAACAGATACATAACCTTTACTCTGGTGGATCACGCGGTGAGTACATAAATACCTAACATGTATTGACCCTTTTAAGATGTGTATAGGTGTTTTTCTTGTGTTTTCTTTCATTTTATTAAGTAAATTTTTTTGCTGTTAACATATGAATTAACCTTCTTGAACCGTCTTGAATCTTCTTGAACCTTCCTGAACCTTCTCCATCCTTACTGAACCTTATTGAACCTTCTTGAATCTTCCTGAACCTTCTTGAACCTTCTTGAAACTTATCATACCTTCTTCAACCTTATTGAGCCTTCTTGAACCTTCTTGAACCTTTTTGAACCTTCTTGGACCTTCTTGAACCTTCTTGAACGTTCTTGAACCTTCTTGAACCTTCTTGAACCTTCTTGAACCTTCTTGTACCTTCTTGAACGTTCTTAAACCTATATGAACTATCTTGAACCTTTTTTAATCTTCTAGAAACTTCTTAAACCTACTTGAACCTTCTTGAACTTTCTTGAAACTTCTTGAACCTTCTTGAACCTTCTTGGACCTTCGTGAAACTTCTTATACCTTCTTGAATCTTCTTGAACCTTCTTGGACCTTCTTGAACCTTCCTGTACCTTCCTGTACCTTATTGAACCTTCTTGATCCTTATTGAACCTTCTTGGACCTTCTTGAACCTTCTTGAACCTTCTTGAACCTTCTTGAATCTTCTTGAACCGTGTCATCACATACACACTAGAACTTGTGTTTCAGCCTGAACTGCATACAGTTCCTAGATATACTGTTGTACACTGCAAGGTTCTTTAGTTTTTCATTCTTGCTCCAGTAGATGCTTCATAGTGGGTGGCTCTCAATCTTACATTATGCAGGTCACATCTTCAGATACATTTCACCGGGCAGTTGATGTTCCACGTCTGTGGAGGCACCTCCTTATTACGTTCTATTCGTTCAATCTATCCATTACATTCAAATAGGTTAAGTTGTTTTTTTTTTTTTTTGTTTTTTTTTACATCCCCCAACATCATAATTTTTTATAGGTTTTCCAGGTAAATTCGACAACATGAGCAGCCAATTTCATTTCCATGCGTTCGAATTAAAGCTGTTTTGCCTCTCCAGTTGTTACTGCGCTTCAATTTCAGAACTCGGCCATTCAATTTAGTTTTGAGTCGAGTCAAATTCCTTTAGCACTCTGTTCAATAAATTTTTCGAGACACACACGCCTCCAGAAGCGACTGCGTATTTGAATGCTGCTTTGATGAGTTGTTAAATTGAATAATTTCTTTGTTAAATTGAATGACGCAACATAACACTTGACTAATTATAAAACGAAATCGAATGACCCTTTCCGTAGGCATTCGATTTCGCGCGAAATAGAATAGCTTGATGGTTAAATTGGCTGCTCATTTTCCAAATGGACGAGAAAACCTATACTGCGATGGAAAAGTGGTTAAGTGGACAATAGACCTTATGCATTGACGTCATCCAGCGGCCATCTAAGTGGGAAAACGGTGACGAAACAATGAAACGCACAGATTTGTACGCGCGGGGCACAGGATTGGCCAGTGAACAACTTCCTTTTGACCTCTAGGTGAGGGCGCCCTTCTGAAATGACGTCATGTGCAGAAGGTATTGGGCCAAACGTGGGCAAAACGTGGAAGGATTTCCATGAGCGTGGTTGGGTCGGGGTGGGATCTCCTAGGTCGGGAATCTGCATGCTCTCCATATGCTTATTTTGAACATGTTCAACAAAAGCGTTGGGAGAGCAAACCACGCTCATTGAGGTCATCCAACGTTTGGTCCGCGATTGGTCCGCGATTGGTCATGACGCTTTTGGCCACTTTTCCATCGAAGTAGAAGTGGGGTCTATGTCTGAACGGGGTCAGGGAGTTAACTCCGAGGTAAAACGTTTTTCCGTGAGACGACCGTGTATTGTCGTGGAAAACGGTACTCCCGAAAGTTACCAAATTTGGATAGTGAGAACGGTTGCTGGGAAGACGTTGGGATTTTCCCCGGGAGTTAAATTTGGTTTTCTCACAAGTTGATGATTTGTTTACAGATTGGGAGTTACAAGTGCGTCATCTAATTATGAAAAGCAAGCTGGAGTACGAGTGCGTGGCTAGTAGCTACCCATCTGGGCCCATCATTACATGGAGTCTGTATCACAAACAAACCGATAGTTGGGAGAATTTAGACACTTCAGGAGATGACTACACGATCCAATCAGTGAATGTATCTACGTGTGTAGTTCGCTCTACATTGGTGATGAGTTCAAGCCAAGTCAATCCGACGGCCGTTGCATGCACAGCTCAGGCTGGGTCAAACAGTGCCACTGCCTTGATCTATAATGGTAAGTATCAACTTTGAAAGCAATTGCTCGACACGCACGCACTCCCATGGACAATTTCCGGACATTTGGGTCAGGCCTTTATCACACGGCAACGACCCTGGTTTTGAAACGGCCGTGAAAGAACTCGTCGCCACCCTTTTATTCCCTTATATATCACTCAGTGAGGCTCGAGGCCAGTGGTCCAGTGTAAAGAATAAGCCCTACGGCAGTTTTCAATGCAACTCAGTTCAAAATAAACATTTGTTTCCGTATTTCCATGAAAAAAAACACAAAAAACATAAGTAACAGCATGAGAATTGTTTTAAATAGAGTATGAAATGTTTTAAAAAGCAGAGTCTTGTAACAAACAGCAAGACAGACGCAGAAAAAAACCCCAGACAGCCATGCAAACAAAAGGACAGGCGAACATAAGACATGACAACTACTCTGAAATACATTGATGTCATATGAACAGATAGACAAGAGCAGCAGCAATACAAAACACATCATAGCGTTAATTTACCTTGACCTGTTTTATCAATACAGGTAATGGGATGTTCAGCTTGAGCGACCAATTACATGGGCCTACTGGTAAGTGCTTGTTATCAAACCCTTTCGGTACAAAAAAAAAAACAACCCAAAAGTTCACAGACTTACAAATAACTTACAGGGTTTACAGAAGGTAGTGGTGAAAGACTTCTCTTGAAATATTATTCCATGAAATGCTTTACTTTTTGAAAAAAAAAACAGTAAAACAATATCAATTCTGGATAGCGAGAATTACGGATTTATTTTAAACACATGTCATGAAACGGCGAAACGCGCGGATACAGGACTGGGTTTTCCCGTTATTTTCTCCCGACTCCGATGACCGATTGAGCCTAAATTTTCACAGGTTTGTTATTTGATATAGAAGTTGTGATACACGAAGTGTAGGCCTTGGACAAGACTGTTTACCGAAAGGGTCCAATGGCTTTAAAGGAACGTTACAGAATTGGTATGAAACAAAAATCGTGAAGAACACAAATTTACATAAAACTTACACGGTCTAATGAGGATGATAGTCGAAAACATCCCTTGAAATAGTTCTGTCTGAAATGTCATACTGATGAGAAATAAATAAATCATAACAATAATAACCGTATTTATAACGCCCCTTTTGCCAAAGGATACAAAGCGCCAGGTATTATAATCTTACTTCGCGTTTGGTGTTTATCGCTCATTGAGCGTTTATTCATACTGTTGTCCAGCTTCTTTGAATGTTCTACAGATTTAGTGCGCTTTATAAATGCTGTATTATTATTATTCATTTTTATTTTGACATTGATGCAATGCAAAATTTGTAATCAGTTTTTCACTAATTTCTCGTGACCCAGATGACGGATCGATCTCAAACCTCTGGGATTGTCAGTTTATGTATAATGGTGTATTACAAAAAGTGCTTACATTGCCATCAACTGTTTTGTAGTCTAGTTGGTAAGACACTGCTATAGAATTGCAAGGGTCGAATCCCACCCGAGTAACATGCCTGTGATATTTTTTCACAGGACTCGGGAAAGTACTGAGTATACAGTGCTAACACACATCGGTGTATGGGTAAAAACCAAAATTAATATTCTTTATCCCCGATGCAAATTTAACATCTTTTATATCGTTGCGGTACCCGCTGCCAAAACATAGGATTCGAACTGCCTCTAGCTGCCGGGCAACCTCGGTAGTCTAGTTGGTAAGACACTGCTCTAGAATTGCAAGGGTCGTGGGTTCGAATCCCACCCGAGTAACATGCCTGTGATATTTTTTCACAGGACTCGGGAAAGTACTGAGTATACAGTGCTAACACACATCGGTGTATGGGTAAAAACCAAAATTAATATTCTTTATCCCCGATGCAAATTTAACATCTATTATATCGTTGCGGTACCCGCTGCCAAAACATAGGATTCGAACTGCCTCTAGCTGCCGGGCAACCTCGGTAGTCTAGTTGGTAAGACACTGCTCTAGAATTGCAAGGGTCGTGGGTTCGAATCCCACCCGAGTAACATGCCTGTGATATTTTTTCACAGGACTCGGGAAAGTACTGAGTATACAGTGCTAACACACATCGGTGTATGGGTAAAAACCAAAATTAATATTCTTTATCCCCGATGCAAATTTAACATCTATTATATCGTTGCGGTACCCGCTGCCAAAACATAGGATTCGAACTGCCTCTAGCTGCCGGGCAACCTCGGTAGTCTAGTTGGTAAGACACTGCTCTAGAATTGCAAGGGTCGTGGGTTCGAATCCCACCCGAGTAACATGCCTGTGATATTTTTTCACAGGACTCGGGAAAGTACTGAGTATACAGTGCTAACACACATCGGTGTATGGGTAAAAACCAAAATTAATATTCTTTATCCTCGATGCAAATTTAACATCTATTATGTTTTGTTAACAGAAACCAATTCTGTAATGTTCCTTTAAAGGCAGAGACACTATTGGTATAAATTACTCAAAATAATTATCAATAAACTTAAAAACTTACTTGGTTATCGAGTAATGGGGAGAGGTTGATAGTATAAAACATTGCGAGAAACGGCTTTCTCTGAAGTGACATAGTTTTTGAGAAAGAAGTAATTTTCCACGAATTTGATTTCGATATCTCAGAATTAAATTTTAATGTCTCAAAATCAAGCATCTGAAGCACTCGTGTGACAAGGGTGTTTTTCTTTCATAGTTATTTCACAATTTCGACGACCAATTGAGCTAAAATTTTCACAGGTCTGTTATTTTATGCATATGTTGGGATTTCACCAAATGAGAAGACTAGTCTTTGACATTATAGTGTCCAGTGTCTTTAAAGACACTGGACACCTTTGGTAATTGTCATAGGCCAGTCTTCTCACCCGGCGTATCTCAAACAATGCACAAAAATAAACCTGTGAAAATTTGAGTTCAATTGGTCGTCGAAGTTGTGTGGTAATAATGGAAGAAAAAATACCCTTGTCACACAAGTTGTATGCTTTATGCTTTCAGAGGCTTGAATTCGAGACCTCAGCTGAGAGTCTTGATTTCATTTTCAAATGTTTTAGTTTGAAAAGATTTCTTTCTCAAAAACTACGTTACTTCAGAGGGAACCGTTTCTCACAGTGTTTTATACCATGCTCGTAACCAAGTAAGTTTTTACGTAAACAATTGTTTTCAGTAATTACATTAGTGTCACGTGCATTTAAAGGCAGTGGACACTATTGGTAATTACTCAAAATAATTATTGGCATAAAACCTTTCTTGGTGATGGGTAATGGGGAGAGGTTGGTGGTATTAAACATTGTGAGAAATAGCTCCCTCTGAAGTGCCACAGTTTTCGAGAAAGAAGTAATTTTAAATGAATTTGATTTCGAGACCTCAGATTTAGAACTTGGGGTCTCGAAATCAACCATCTAAACGCACACAACTTCGTGTGACAAGGGTTTTTTTTCTTCTTACATTGTTATCTCGCAAGTTCGTTGACCGATTAAGCTCAAATTTTTACAGGTTTGTTATTTTATGCATATGTTGAGATGCACCAACTGTGAAGGCAAGTCTTTGACAATTACCAATACACTGCAAAAACGTTGGTCAAACTATGTGACACATTTTGTTGGGCAAAGTAATTTCCACAATTATTGGTCAAAAATTGCCCATTGAAAGCAACAATTTGTACTGTTGGGCAAACATTTTGTTTGCCCCCTTTTTTTGTGTACATGAAGTGAAACAAAAGTTGGGTAAAGCTCGCCACCACTCGCCACTGTGGAAAAAATCGTTCCGATTCATGGACGTACGACGTAGATCACAGGAACTGTGAATCAAAATGGTTATTTATATTCACTATTTGTTGGATAACACAATTTTGTTTATAAAACCCCCAATACTTGGTCAAGTATAATTGCTCAACTTTTACATCAAACTTTTCTACCCAACAGTTAACCAACAAAGTTGATTAAGATTTTGCCCAACAATTGCGGCAAATTTGTTTGCCCTATAAGTTGGTCAAAATGTTTGTCCAAACTTGTTGGGTACAATTTTGACCAACAGTTTAGAGAGTTCATATAAGACCTAACGTTGGTCAAAAAGTTGGTCAAAATATACCCAATATTTTTGGCAGTGTATGCTTTCAGATGCTTGATTTGGAGACCTCATAAATCGTATTCTCAATCCGATGTCTCGAAATCAAATTCGTGGAAAATTACTTTCTCGAAATCTACGTTACTTCAGAGGGAGCTGTTTCTCACATTGTGTTATACTACACACCTCTTCCCATTACTCGTTACCAAGAAGGGTTTTATGCTAATAAATATTTGCGTAATTACCAATAGTGTACATTGCCTTTAAAGGGACAATACACACTTGAATTTTGCTAACAAGGCAGTTTCTGGCAGTGTTTAATAGATAGAAATTAAAGACTTCTGGCTAGAAGTTTTTATAATTATTCAAGTGAGAAACTACCTCTTTCTCAAAATCTTGGCCACTTCAGAGAGAGGGAGCCGTTTCTTACAATGTTTTAAACTATCAACAGCTTTACAAGTACAATGCTCATTATCAAGTCAGTTTTAAGTTAAAGGAACACGTTGCCTTGGATAGGTCGAGTTTGTCAATGAAAAGCGTTTGTAACCGTTTGTTATAAAATGCATATGGTTAGAAAGATATTTTAAAAGTAGAATACAATGATCCACACAAATTTGCCTCGAAAACCAACTCGACCCATCCAAGGCAATGTGTTCCTTTAATATTTTTTTTTTTTTGTAATTACAAACATGTACCTTCCCTTTAATAGTCCAATATTTCTTTCCACTATCTGTTCTTTCGTTTAATTCTGCAGGGATATCTCTTTTGGCAGAGGGCAGTTTAGTCAACTACACCCTTTATGTTTCTCAGCAAGATGGCGCCAGCATGGTGGATAACTCGACCTCTCCATTTATCTGTGAGATACCTGATAAGTTACATTAAACAATAGACCAGTGACGTAAGCTTTTAAAAGACACTGGACACCTTTGGTAAATGTCAAAGACCAATCTTCTCACTTGGTGTATCTCAACATATGCACAAAATTACAAACATTTGAAAAATTGAACTCAATTGGTCGTCGAAGTTGCGAGATAATTATTGCAGAAAAACACCCTTGTCACACGAAGTTGTGTGCTTTCAGATGCTTGATTTCGGGACCTCAAAATCTAAATCTGAGGTCTTGAAATCAAATTCAAATAACTTAGTTGAACTGTTAGCACACTACTTCTTTCTCGGAAACTATGTTACTTCATAGGGTGCCGTTTCTCAAAACTTTCAACAGCTCTCAACTGTAAAGTAAAAAAACTTTCGTAAACACGGGAGACCTAAAAACAAACTGGTAAACAAGTTACAGTTACTCTACGGTTTAGGGGAAACACAGGTATAAATTAAGGAAAACAAAATCTTTGTAAACGATTTGAGTTTTACAGACTTCCAATTTCAAGAATGGTTTCTTGTAGAGGTTTATGTAAGCACCAAATTTAAAAGGGTATAATATAGCGAACGAACTAATTAAAAGGAAGAAGTATTAGGTAATTAGCATTGCCGCTTTAACAAGTTATAACTTTAGATAACTGTGCAGTGACTTTATCAAAATCACGCAAATGTAACACGTTGACTGTTATTCTCTACAAACAAAACGGCACAGCGTTTTGTCCCTTTTTACCGAGCTTAATCTAACTTTTCAAACAGCAATATTAAACCATGGGTACCATGGTAAAAATGAAACAGTTGCCATGGTAATACGTTAACCTTTTCAGTTTGTTCACATGTATCAGTTACATTAAAACAAGTAACTTGTTGGTTTTAATGTCATTTCGTTAGAAATACTGTAAGGACCTTATCACACGAGACCATTTTACAGGGAGGCAAACCAACTGCAGTAAATGTTACAGAACTACTTTGGTGGCAAATTTGTCAAACAATGCAGTTCCGTTCCCAGTTCGACAAACAACTTAGCATGGTAAGGGCAAGATTTGTTCTTGAAATTCGAACAGAAACCTTCAAACTTATCATTATGTATACATTCAAACTTTTAACAACGACTGCTGAATGATAAATGAAGAGAGGATTTGTACCTGTGCTTTTACATATGTGGACAACCTTTTACACAATTTTGTTTTTCCAATCTTAAGCATTACATTCCAGCTTGATTCAAGAACTTCTGTCACATGCGTTTTTCACTCAATTTTAAGTTATTTTAATTAATATATGCACCTATCAATGTTTGTGTATTATATTGGTGTTAATTTATCTGGTAAATTATTGGTGACATTATCATCCCAGAAACCATTTTTAAGACTAGGTTTAAAAAAACGTTCTTAAAATTAAATACATGTGAGCTGCGATTGAGTAGAAGAATAAAAACAGTTGTATATTTGTCAAAAAAAGCAAACATGGCAAAAAGCCTTAGAAGAAAGATTACGTTTTACCAAACTGTGGTAAAAAATACAACCTTTGTACTAAGAATGGTTTCTGTTTTAAAGTGTTGTAATTGAACTGTAATTGTTTTGAAAAGCTCCTAAATTTAGGGGGGGGGGAAAGTGTTTTAATTAAGTGGTGGTACTTGCCGTTTATTGTTTAGCAAATTCAGTAACTAGGGCAACGGGTTGGGTTCAAATCCCGGTCAGTGGGTATGTATGGCTAGATGGAAGATAGTTATTGTGGGTGTTTGGATTAAGTTATAGTGACTTATAAGTGACAGCATAAGATGTTTGTCTACTGATAGCTGAAATAGTTTGGGGGATAAAACAATAATCCGCAAAACTGATAGAAGTTGTAAACAGAACAACCAACGTTGGTGTTATGTGCTACGTAATCAAATAAGAAATACAAGTAAGCAAACTCAAGACGAGACAAAAACATGAACACATTTGATAGTTTAGTCTGTTAAAATAGGTCACAGCTACTGTTAAAAATCATTCAACTAACATTTAAGTAAGACGTAGATCATATTGAGCTCTCCTAAACTGCCAGTTTTCAAAGATTTACAAAGTCGCTTGGTGTTAGGGGACCAACACATGATAAACTAGACAAACAAGCTAAAATGGTACCAGAAAGATATTTGTTGAACAACGAGAATATTATAATTGACATTTATTTTTGAACACTGACCTTTAAAAGTTAAAGGCAAACGATGGTAACGATCAGCAACTGGTAGGCCTAATAGTTTACAATGGTAAACAATGGAGTCCATTACATATGGTAAAAACCAAGCAGGTCTAGTTGTGAATTATCAGACGGTTTGTTTAAGGTTTTGAATTCTTAACAAAGTACAATCAATGTGGAGTCAATAATATTTTTCTAGGTTACCTTATTATATAATCAGTCATTAGAACTTTTAAACCTTTCAGCATTTGTTGAGTTATAATGTGATATTATATCGGTGTATGTAATAATGGTAATTAGTTGAAATCATTTTTAAATGCTAGAATTCTCTTTCGGTTAAAAACCAACATCAAAATAATGCTTACGACCAGAAGAACGAGTTGGACGACTTAAGTGTTTACTATTTTCTGTTATGATGAAATACTTAATGTATTTGAAAAACAAAACTAAAGAAAACAAAACTTTCAAAAGAATTCGAGCTTTAACAATGGTTTCTGATTTATAAATGTATGATTTAATCGTAACTTTAAGCTAACAAAAAAAATTAGATTTTAGACTTAGATATTACTTCAGAGGTATGTTTTTATTAACGAATGTTTTTTTGCACTGGAATCAGAGTAAAGTGGCAAGGTTAATTAGTTTGTGGGCTCGAATCCTGGTCGATACAAAAAGGTATCGCGCCATCACTTACCAATCCACAAGGAGGGTCAAACTGCTACGTTATTGAATTATCAAGAACAAATCCCTATCCTTGCCACTTTTAAAATCTTACATTTTGTTCCTCGATTGTGATTTGCAACGTTAAGTAAACTTGTTGGTAGTAACTAATAGTAGACCGTGTAGGTCCAACGATGACAAAATCTCTGCCTTAATACTGACAAACATCTTTGAGTAACCAGTGCTAAAATCGACAAATAATAAATAGCACTATACACAAATTTTTCACTCAAAAATCTTTTTTTTTTTTTTTTCTTTTTTTCTTCTTATAATATCCTTCTAATAACAACTAAAATGCTGCCCTACTGACAAAAATCTTTGTTCCTCAACTTGCTGGAAAGAACCATTTATATTTGTTAACTTATAATAATCACCATAAATGTTTTTCTTGAGAGATTTGTATCTTATTTTCGCCAAGTTTTGCTCCAAATTAAAGCCCAAATTTCAAAACTTTCCCGAACTTGTGAGGCGTCCTGGCAAAATGAGACGAAACTGTGTGATTTGTTAACTTTCTTCAGATCCACTGAATTTGTGTAATCTTTGATATATCTACTACATAAATTTTTATATCAAACATCATTAAAGTTGTGGAGTGTATTAATTGCAATGATTTTAAAACAGTATGCACTAAGGACTACAAAGTAGTCCCGAACTTTAAACCCCCCCTTTTCAGCATTTTCCTTTTTTTGTTTGGACATGTCGAATTTTCGAACTTCAAAAAGCCACATCTTGTCAATGAAATGTCGGATTCAAGTTCAATAAGCAGCATTGTAAGGATAATTTTGTTCTCTTCCATAATAGCCTGAAACCTAAAATTTGACCTCTGCACAGTTTTGTCTCATTTGCCAGAACGCCTAACATATTAGTTTTAGTTAATTTTTTTTTTTTTTGGGGGGGAGGGATATCTTATCGCGACAGTATGTGAACATATTATTTTTTTAAACTACTGATAAACAACTGTGAAAATTGTATCCATAACCTAATGTTTAATTTTCCAGGAAACTATTTAAAACGAATTTCGACCGAATTGTGACAAGATGATGTTTGACTTATTTAAGTACTTGCCAAGGCTTGAAACTTTGTGCAGAATTTACTTAACCTGCTTGACCAGTGTATTTGAACTGTTGGAGAAAGCCTAATACCTGGGAGAAAATCTTTGGATTATCCAAATCAAACGTATAATAAACACCAAGTAAAAGAATGACGCAATGTACCGCAGTCTTGGGGTTAGTGACCACTCTAATTGTGTCCCCACAATCTGCTGAACTTCGTTGTTATGTACATAAATTACAAGGCGGGGCGAGTCCAGGGGTTTCGTCATTGTTAATTTATCAGTTTCAGCAGCATCCTGTTGGGAAAATACAATTTAGAACAAGGTAAAAACTAACTGCATTAACATCAACACTAAAACTTGCTTCATTGTCTCCTCTCCACATATCTCTGGGCCCTGAGAGAGAACATTGCTAATGCACTGATCAGGTTTTTAGGATGGCATTGATAAACCTCGAAATACTCCATATAGTTTAGTTGGCTTATGTGCATACTGAATGTCTTTCTCTTGGTTTACCATTATGTTTCATTTGAACAGGTGGAGGGGCACAAGAATACTGTTTTCCAACGGGTTTCTGGCATTTTCTCAATATACAGTACATGTTTAACTGTACAAATAACTTGTCCCACTTTCGGTTAGGTGAATGCTATACAGATTTAAAATAAGTATCATCCAGGAATAATTACCTCATGTACTGTAACAAAGCTTCTGGACTTGGTGCCTTTCCTGCGGTCAAACTTTGTGTTGCCATCACGTCAAGCATCTGCAGAGGGCCCTTAGTTCCGCAAAACAAATAACAACAAAACTATGAGTATATACCTTAAATTGGAATATATGGATGTCCCCTCAATTAGATTTAAAGGATGATGGACAGTCTGGTCTATCTTGTTGCTGATTAACAGTGACGTTTAACAGTTTATAATTAATAAACAATGATTCAGAGGAAAACAATTATTATGTATCTTCCTGTGTATTTTTAAATATTTTTTATCTTTAAAAAATAATAGGCTTCAGAAATGCCCACTTGCTGAAATTGCTAGATTCCTCCACCGAAGTCACATGCATTACATAATAGACATGAGCACATCTGCTTATATTAAATATAATTGTAATTTTGCCATACATTGATGCAAAATTACATTTATTTAATTGTTTGCAGTACCCACTGTTATTTTTCACAGGACTCGGGAAAGCACTGAGTTCATATACGGTGCTATCACACATCGGTGTAGGGTAAACCAAATTAATATTCATTATACCCTGATGCAAAATTACATCTATATAATCTAAGTACTAACAAGACCAGCTGATCGGAGATTTGTCAAGTGATGAAGTTAACGCACTGCTTTCAGAACGAGACGTAAAATCTGGCAGTCCCCTCATTGAGTTTGCAAGAATCAAATTGTTGAGATACCACTAAAGTCCATTCCTCACCACCTCAGGAGAATCAGCGTATGTGAATGGACGGCCATAAGTACCTGATCATCATCAATCCTGGTACCATCCTCCTCCAGAACAACACTGCATGCCTTTGTGTTCAGTTTAACTCCTCCTAAAAACACACCCCAAAAAGATGTAAATTAATATATGAATATCCCAACTCTATACCATGAAAAAACAATATATAATAATAAGTGTCAATCAGATGGTTTAGCTGTGTATTCTACAAATGTATAAATCCTTTTGGGCCGCCATAACACTCTTACAAAGAGCCATAATTATGGCAAGCAACTATTTTTATAGTGAAATATGGTATTGTCCACTTGAATCATAGTGATGTTTGCTAACACTTCACACTCAAAAAGACCTTGAACTTCATTCAAAGATGAGGAGAGTATTGATTAATCACTGCCGTCTGGCCTGATCTAGGTCGTAATACACAGTGTGTACACGGCACACATAAAGAGCCAAGCTATGGCGATCGTTGGCACGCGGCCATGTTTTAAATTCAGTGGAATGTTTATCGAAGTTCGAAAAACAATTGTCTGATTTTCATCAATATTTCGGGGGTTTTCAAGGTTAAATTACTCAAAACCCAATTAATTCTGAATGCTGATGGAATAATCTTTCAGTTATACTTGTAGTGGGGTGAGAAGTATCACTAAAATCATGAGAAACATGCACGGGAAAATTGCGAATGAAATCTGTCAATGTACATGAACGGCCGGATGTGAGCGGGTGATGTAGTTGTATAGTCCCCGGGGAATACGTGATGCGTTGCACACCCTGCCATGACGGAACGACCTCGCATTTCAATTTCAAGTGGGAAATAACAACGCAAATTGCTCTAATATTTCAGGTAAAAAATGTCAAATTTATTGTTGAATCTCTCTACACATTATAATTAAACTTATCAATGGTTGTTTGTACATTTTAGTCCTACTGTTGGTCCGACTACGCCGGGGTTAAAAATCACTGTTTTCATGGTGTAAAAAATATTATTTTAATGAGTGTGAACATGTATGTACGGAGTGCACACTAGGGTATCGTTTCATACAGTGTACACGTATCGTACAAACAAGGCTGAACTATTTCAGTATTGTAGACCTAATGTAAACAGACAAATGCACAAAAAGTACGTTAGTAACACCAGACTGCCATGAGTTTTTAAGTATTTTAATAGCCTACTAAATTAGTTTTGTTCTGGGCTCAGAATTGTTGACTTACCTGAATGTGTCTACCGCAATCGAGGGTCTAAGTTACGAGCTTGCTCTCATCCTCGACGGAAAATGCAGTACAAAAGATGGCCGCCTTTTGCATTTCCCTGCCGCCGCGCGGCTGTTTCTCTTTGGTGAAATCTCATTGGTTGACAGTTTTGTTGACGCTTCTACGTCACGGTGCCTTAAACACACCGTCGTGTTTAGTCCATGTTTATTATGCAGCATTGTGTTTATTCGGCGTTTATAAGTGTTCTCACAAAATTATCAGCAGCCTAATTAACACTACAAATTTATGATATTAAGCACTGTCAACCTTTTGACGACTTTTAAAATACATTCGTGCTGATTTACTTAGATGTTGAGATCAGGAATTTAAAAATAGTTGATGATAAAAACATCATATTTTTAAACACATTCAGCGCAGCAGCAAATAAACACACCTGTTTAATTTATTATCACTGGATGTGTTTAGGTTGATCACACAATGTTTTGGTTTTAAACACAGTGTTTATTTCATAAACGCGTTACGCGTTAGCATTTTTTACAGTGTATGTTTACATTGGATACCCACAATGGGTCCTGGTTTTGTTTTTCCAGGACGAACGTGTGCAGATAATTACCCACGTTCGTCCTGGGAAAAAAAACACCACACACTGGGGTCGACCCAGGGAAGCTAAACAAACACACCCTATATGTCACTTGAGGCACGAAGTGCAATCGGTCTATGGCTCAAAATAATTGTTACTGTAAACCAGGGAGAATTTAAGGAAAGGCCTTGGAACAATTTTATGCAAGTCTGTTACACTAATTTGACTCATGTATAGTTTAAACCCGATTCTTAAGGCTACCAGATAATAGGGGCAGTCTGTAAAACACAATAAATCTAGAGAAAACATTATTACTGATTAATAAAAAAAACCTTAACTACAACTGGTTCAGCGAAATATTAAATCTTCGTCTTCGTCTAATATTAACGATCTTTTGACCACGAAGATCAATGCATTACAATCAAACAGTAATAATCCGTATAACTATAGATACTTTAAATGGGAGTTCAACCATTTCTTAGCAAACCAATACGTGTGCGGAAGTATTAACTGCAATTCCAAACATCATAAATCTAGTACATGCACGAGGATTTCTAGGACCACAAGTTGCCTCATTATAACTTAAAGTTTACATAAAACTCTCCACATACTGATAGTTAAATATTCCGTAACTTCAATAAATAACAGTGTCGTAACGTTGGTGGAATAACCTTGTCTATATATGAGCTTCACGTCACGGTGGTCGGCATTTTAACTGGAGACAAAAATATATGCCAAACATTCTGATAACATTGTGAAGTTTGTGGAAAATGTGGAACATGGAAAATAGTAATTTGCCGAATAAATATTTATCTGAAGTCTTCTAATGTTCTAGAAATTACCGGTATGGTCTACATCATTTGTAACTGGAAATAGCTTGACTGGTATTCGATACAAATCTTACAAGCGGGTCATGAATTTGAATTTACTTGATAATAAATGCACAAAGGAATATGTTCAGTGCTAACTAGATGCAATATTAAACAAATAATGCCGTATTTCTCTAGCATTTCCACTATTTGGACATTCTAATATTAACAAATCTACGGCAATTGAACAATACACATTGTATTTTCATTGCAGCATTTCTGAAGGTTTGTTACAATAATTATCTTCTACACTTTAACTCACCAATTCATCGCTTGAACACCATACTGTTACGGGTGGTAGGAGCATTTATTTAAACTCAGTCCCCAGAAGTCGCAACTCATAAAACGTACTTGGCTAACTTAAACAAACTAAGGAAACGGAAACATAACTGTTCCCTACAGTCGACCTCTCGTCTTGACGGCAAATGCAGGAATGAATCTCAAATTCCAGAAAAGGGAGTACACGAATTGTTAATCGACTGCTGGTATTTCAGCTATGACGTCAAGTCATTTCCAAATGTTTGTGTCTATTGGGTTCTCGTGCTCAGGAATTTACTTTTCCAATTAGAAGAATGTTCTCCCAGTGGATTTATTATCCAACACATTCCATTTCTACACTTATCCAACACATTCCATTTCTACACTCACCGCAACTTAGCCTAGTATTTAATTTACGAGAGTGGCAGTAACGAACAACTTAAAATACTTCCAAGTAAGTAATCAATGACCGCAGCTTGAGGTCAGCTGGTTACATTACCATAATACTTACTTGGTAACGAGCAATGAAGAGCTTTTGATTGTATAAATGTAATCATAATATAATTATACAAATAATACACTGCCCAAACTGAAATAGGTAGTAAATTTCATACCAAGTCACCACACCAATATATAAACTGCTCACAAAAAATAAGGAAACTTTTTTCAATCTAGTATATTTGTTATTATTTAATACTCTATTTGTATATGGTATATATCAATGCAAAGCTGAACTCTTTAAAATGGTACCACATTTGCAATGATGACATGTTGCTGGACTTGACCACGTTAATGAGAATGGGACAAAGTCATAAATCAAATGTGCCAAAATTAGCAACTTATTGTTATGGTGTGAACAGTCAAATTGACACTGTATTTCAAACGAGCAACACAGTTTATACTGATCTTAATCCACTTTATTGAGACAAGAAGTTTGGTATAAAGCAAGACAACTTACTAATCTTAATACACTTTATTGATACAAGAAGTTCAGTAACGAGTGGATGATCCGAAGGCGTTGATGACAGCCTGGCACATTCTTCTCATGCTGCACACAGGTCTTGTGATCGCTGCTGAGGGATGGTGTTCCATTCTTCATTAAGGAACCTTAATTTGTCAGCCACAGTGTTGATGTGTTGGTGGTTCTGGCGCGAACAGCGCGGCCAAGCTGGTCCCACAGATGTTCCATGGGATTCAGGTCTGGACTGTTAGCGGGCCAATCCATCGGGTGCACCCCAACATTGTTCAGGTAGTCAGTCACCAGTCAAACCCGATGGGGGCGAGCGTTGTCCTTTTGAAAGATGGCATTTGGTCCAAGAGTCTGCAAGGACTGCAATCGGCTGTAGAATATCGTCTTGCAAAGACCCATCAAACAAGGTGTTTTTCAAGAGGTTTTGGGTTAATTGTGACTGGTGAGCTCACTGGTGCAAATCTTTGTGTAAACCGCATTAATGGTTCTGAAAAGCTTGATCAGTTTGATTATTGATCATTACCTATTGACCATTTAGCACAAATAATGGTAATTTTGGCACATTTGATTTGTGACTTTGCCTCACTGTTATTCGTGTAGCCAAGTTCAGCAACATGTAATCATTGCAAATGTGGTATCATTTTAAAGAGGAACAGTTCAGCTTTGCATTGATATATACCATATACAAAGAGAGTTTTAAATAATAACAAATATACTGGATTGAAAAAAGTTTCCTTACTTTTTGTGAGCAGTTTACATCACACGTAGAGCGTTACATTAATGTTCATCAATAATCACACAGATACAAAAAAAGTCAAGCAAGATTATCCTTTACAAAGAAACAAAATGCATTATACTCACTCACTCTACGCACTCGGTCACCCACAGACGGGCTCGAGTATGGCTTTCCGAGTAATTCGGTTTTTACTTAGAGGGTGGCCAGATGTCTGTTCATTCTACACCGTTTTCGTGTTGCATCAGCCGTTTCAACGATTTTACAATACTTATTTTGTATACAATTATAATAATACTATGCATAAAAGTAATACAGTGTATTATAAACAAACATGAACTGCAGCTGTGAAACGCTTTCAACGATTTCGCAATACATGTATACAATCATTAAAGTAATACACGGCTAGCTTAAAGCGCATTATAGACCTTCAATAAACTATTAAAGCTTGTATTCAAATTTGAATGCGGTCCAAACATTATTTTTGTCAGCTTCAACAGTTATAGCGAATCTGAAAGCAACCGTTTCAAAACAAAATCGGACAAAACAACTGAATTGACTGTGTTTTTCAGCTAACAATGAAGCGACACATCAAGATCAAAGACCGATTGATTTGAGGTATGCTGATGCCGCAGGGTGCAACATGATTCCCGTTTATCTAAATTTACGAGAGAGAGAAGAGAGATGTTTGCTAAATGGTAGTTACTCTATTCGAGAACCAACATATGACAAGGTCTAGGTTCATGGAACAGTAAGGCGTGAGTTGCTGGAGCTACGTTGCCTTTTCGAAACTAAGGTTTCGGCGCCGAAAGTCTGGTAAGTCTGGTAATGTTTAATACAAATTTGTGTGGTGTTCATGTTTGTAATCACTGCGTTAACGCACAGGCGTGAATTCTTACACACGGTGACAACCATTCCCTACTTAACCTCAATCAGGTAAGATTTGTGCATAAGTTTTACATTTATGAAATACGAGAGACTATAATATAAGTAAATAAAGCATCCTTCCAAGTGCTCAAAAGTGGGCACTTCGGTGTGACAATAATTCATCCAGAATAATAGCCACATTGTAAGTATTGTTTGAAGCTTTGCATGGTATGGAGAAATAAGAAGACACTATAAATAAATAGTGCACTTGCGGGTAGTGAGTGTTGGCTCTGAAAAGAGCCGGTTGAGTCTCGACGTTTCGAACATACTCTGCTCAGAGCCAACACTCAGAGATGTACACATGGTTGTACCCGCAAGTCACTGTTTATAGTTTATTCTTATTAGCCACGTTGTAAATGATTTGGGTTTAATGCAATTGGGAATAGGGGAGATGCAGGAGAGTTGAGCCATACAGAGAGTTGAAATTATATTCCTGTAAGCTTCTAACTAAACTGTCAGGCCAGTATCAGTTACTTAGTCACTAGAACCACTGATGAAGCGTCTGACTTGGTCTATAGTGGTCTGCTCATCCTGTTCGTCAACATTCACCAAAAGTGAAGGTGAAGGGTGTCCGTCGTCCAGATAACCTTGGCCATCTTGCTCCCTCCTGTATCGTCTTCGGCAACATCTACACATCTGCACCAACGAATCTCTTATACAAGCAAAGCATCCATGTCTCGAAAGAACCTTGATGCCAATCCAGATGGAGCTTACTAAAAATACACAAAACATACGACTTGTGTGATACTAGAACACATTAGAAGCTGCACTCCATTTAGTCCTTTAACAAGAGGAGATGCTGGTCCTCTGGATTTGTGTGTGTGCCAATACATCCCCTCCCCCCCCCCCCCCCCCCCCCATCCCCCCGCTTCACCATTCGGTGTAAAATGCAGAACATTAATGTTATTGGGAATGAAATATTGTGTGTTTAACTCGTTCGACCCTTCGCCCAGCCCCCCCCCCCTTTTTTTTTTTTTACAAAGTACTCATTGTAGAATCTGAATTTCAGGGTGCGCGTCCCCTTCAGGCGAATTATTACGCGACACAAGGAAGTTTGGTCAAAAGGGGGCATTTTGTGCACCGGAAGCATTATCGGCAAAACTCGACTTGGGGCGTAACAACCTGTTGTGGCACCGGTGTCACGGGAGATTATCTTCCTCAATTTGCGAATTGTGTAGCACCTTATTGCAACCTCTTTTGGGTCATTTTCCTGTCGTCAATCCTGTCGTCAATCCTGTCGTCAATCTAATGTATCGGGAGACATGCTCCTTTTGAATCGCAAAATATTGAGTTACCCATTCATTTCCAAATGTGTTTGTGTTTTTCATTGATTTAATTCGTGGATTAATCTTGAAATAGAAGTGTGTGGAATGTTTGAAATGAAACCGGCACTATTACCGATATCTCTTATCGTAACCGTACCAGGGCGTGTGCGAACCAAAAAAGCGTCTTGCAAAACTTTTTAGATTACAAAATTTCTGTTGTGTCACTGGTGTTGTTATTTAATTTGCCATTCATGCAAGAAAAAAAAAACACATACAAAGAAAATAAAACTGCATTTGTGATAAAACCCAATTGCTACTTACTTGCAACGAAAACAATAATGCTGAGATTCAGAAGAACCAACGCAGTCGCAAGAACTCCTTGTTTATCATCTACAATTGACCTAGTGTCATTTGGCATAAGGAGCAAGGACGCCGCCAACATGTTTATGAAGATGATACCAAGCGAGCACATCTGAAGCCGCTGCTCCGCGGCATCCTTCATTGGTTTCAGGTAGGCGTGGATGAGCAGGAAGAAGACAGACAAGAAGACAGACACAAAGAGTGTGAAGTGGTCCTCGGGTCCGAACAGCAGTATGAAGAGCGTCTGCAGGATCTTACGGGTAAGTTCAATGATCTCCCAGTACCAGAACTCAGCTTTGTAGTTTTCACACAGAAAACTCTCCCAGCTGATTTTGGTATCTGGCTCCACGGTGTCAGTGTCAGTCCCTTCTGACTCTGTGGCAAGGTCATCAGTATCATATGTCCTATACTGGGTGACATCGATCAACACTTGACCGGAACTCTGACTCGAAACATGTGCTTCTGTATCCTCCATCCCATCATTGAAGGTATCGGGTAACACTTGATCTGAATTCTGACTCGAAACAGGTGCTTCTGTATCGTCTATCCCATCATTGGAGGTACTGGGTAACACTTGATCTGAACCCTGACTCGAAACAGGTGCTTGATCTCTTCCATTGTTGACCATTCCTTTGCTATACCACAGAAGTATGAACAATGCGAGCGGGAAACCAACAACGTATACCATAGCTGTCTGGGCGGCATAGTTGTAAACAGAGTGTTCTGGGCTCTCACAGTCTATTGCGTAATCATACCTCAGCAAGGTGATGTTGAATTCTTTATCCTCATCCATGTTAAACAGCTTACACCCAGTCGGCAACAGGCTAATTATAACACTGCAAACACTTGGGTACGACAGAAAGAGTAAAATGACAACGATCAAGAAACATCTTCGTTTACTTTTACTGAGATCATTTCTGCAGTGCGCAGGCAACCCTCGCGCGTTTCTTATGTAGCTTCTTCTGAATCCATAGTAACAACAAGCAACCAGAACAACAGCTATGATGAACCCGAAACCGACCAAGAATTCAATGTAAATATTGGGGTAGGTGAAATCCGGAATAAAGCACCGAGGACTAATCAACCAACCAACTAAGCTGACCTCCATTGTCTTAAAGATTGAGCCCAATGTCTGCAAATTCTTTGGCCAGGGAATGTCGTCTAGTGCAGAGAATGTCTCCCCCATGACTTGGCAAAAACCAACCACGATTTTCCCGCGTGCTAAGAAGATGCTCACAATATTTCGTTCATTCCGACGATGCCTTCTATATGCATCCCACACAAAGAAACCGACTATGATGCAAACAGCAAGCAAGATGCAGAAGACTTCTACAGCAAATAACGGCCACTCAGGACATTCCAAACAATGACCAAGCCAAGAGTAATACTTATTTGCACATTCGGAACACAGCCAGCCCTTGTAGCCTTCACTGCAAGTTGAGTCGATACCAATTCCACCATTTGGACACACGTCGTCGCGGGAACATTTGTGTACCTGGGGTAATTTACCGCCAAATCTCTGCGCACTTCTGTCATATGAGTCATTCATAATGCATATATTGTTAACAAATTTCATATAGGAATAGTGGTTTTCCTGCGAGATCCGTTCTTCTTGTGAGGTCCAGTTCCACGTCCACCAGTAGCCCGGAAGAAGATGTTGATATTCCCCGGAGCAGTTCAGCCCTTCGTGGGGACACTGATGACATTCGCCAAACCGGTCAGTGCGGTAATAGTTGTCCACACATGGACAAGCCCGGAACCCTGCAGCGGTACTTTTATCTGTTCCTGTTGGACACACCTTACAATCAGTACCTCTCGTGCCAGGTGCAGCTTCGGGCGAGACGTACGTTCCTTTATTGCATTCTTTACAGTTCATCTTCTCGTTAATCGAAGACTGAGCAGTTTTATTTTGGTAGAACCCGCCTGTGGAGTAAACATAAAATTAAAACCAATTTGCAATAATTTATCTGAAAATCAATATTAACAAAACACAATCGGTGATCGTGCATATTGTAACGAACTAGAAAGTTCCGCCGGTGCGCAGCGTTGGAGAGTGGCCCCGCCGGATCATGGGACGCTCCCAAGACAGCTGCCATGAACTAGGTGTGAACTAGTCGGTGATTGGACGAGTTATCGCGCGCATTTGTTGATGTATAACATTGTATAACATAATGTATAATGATAAGAGATTATCCAGGTGCGCTGACAGGAAATGGGTCTGGAAGAACGTACCAGGTGGAATGGTTATACAAGCGGGCAGTGATTACCAGGTGGGCTTATCAGGGCGGTTTCTTACCGTGGAAAACAACGATTTATTGCCTAAAATCCGCAGTAAAAAAATCAACATGATAAAAAGAAAAGTATTTTTTGCAAACATACCGGGGGGACACGGAACGCATTTAGCGTCTTGTCCATAGGTGCCCTGTGGACAAGGCGTGCATTTCCAGTCAAAAACAGAGGGCTGTTGGCGACACACTAGACCCGATGTGGCCAACGCATTATCATACTTTAAAAACTTCATGTCGAATGGACGATTGAAGTCATCACCGACCAACTCACTGCAAACAAATAAAATATTGAAATTTGAAAACTTTTTCATAAAAATTTCAACATGTTTTACTATTTTTTTTTAAGATTTAAAGACACTGGACACTATTGGTATTTGTCAAAGACTAGTCTTCTCACTCAGTGTATCTCAACATATGCATGAGATAACAAACCTGTGAAAATTTGAGCTCAATTGGTCGTCGAGATAATAATGACAGAAAATACGCCCTTGTCACACTAAGTTGTGTGCTTTCAGATGCTTGACTTCGAGGCCTCAAAATCTGAGGTCTCCAAATCAAATTCGTGGAAAATTACTTCTTTCTCGAAAACTACATCACTTCAGAGGGAGCCGTTTCTCACTATGTTTTCTACTACCAACTTTGTTACTTACACATTGAGGTCTGTCCTATTCATGTGCGGCACTTGCCGGAGGCTGTTATCAATAGATCTATAATAATAAAAATATACAAAATATACAAATTATAATACAGTGTTTGTATTGATATTTATTTCTTTATTTTAAATTTTAAATATGTTTTCTCTGTACAGCCATATGTACAAAGCCCCTAAATGGACATTTAAGAAAAGTTGTAATTATCAGATGCTTGAATGCGAGACAACAGCTGAGGTCTCAAAAACGTGAGAAAGTACGTTACTTCAGAGCGAGCCGTTTTTCACACTGTTATACTTTCAACAGCTTTCCATTGCGCGGTACCAAGTAAATTTGTATGCCAACATATATTTCGAGTAATCACACATAGTGTCTAGGTTCTTCGTCTAGGTTCTACAGTAAAGAAAAATAATTGAAATAAATAACATAATGTAAGTGAAGTAATCGTTTAGTGATTTAACATGGGCTTTAAAAAATCCGGTATTTCGAAAGTGTTCGTTGGTAACGGTGAAGGCACGCCTTAGGGCCCCATGCTGCCTCATGGGCTCAACCATGGGTTAGATTTCGAACTCCTCCCTAAAAACAAAGGAAATACAAAATATCTCAGTTTTTGCAAACAACAAACCCGTGTACATGGTTGTATTATTGCCTAAACATTATACACAGCTTCGTTTTCCCTGCAATTTAAAGATACGTTTGTGTCAAAAACCAGTATTCTCACTTGGTGTATTCCATTTGCAGAAAATAACAAATCTGTGAAAATTTAATGCTAACAACTATTTTGAGTAATCGGCATTGGTGTACAGGGTCGATTTCACAAGAGTTAGGGCTCGTCTTATCTCGAGTTAAGACGAGTAACTCGTCCTAACTTAGGATTAATCTTAAGGTCTGCATGTTACAGTGCAGGGTTGGGACTCGTCCTAAGTCCTAAGATTAGTCTTAAGTTGGGAAGAGTTTTGTGAAATCGACGGCAGTGCCTTAAAGTTTAAAGCTGTACATACACGTAACAGTCCGGTCCCAAGTCTTGCCATATGGTGTCCTTAATTGTGGTTATCGGATTTCCGTGCATCAATCTAATCAGACATGAAATAAAGCACAACAAAATAAATTAGATAAAGGTTTTAAAGCGAAGGGTAAGCATGGGACAATTTACCAACACAGCATAAGTAACATACACACATTCAACAATTAGAGTATATTATAGAAACGGAATCCTTATTGAAACCATACCCAATCATTCATGGGGAGACCGATCTTTCTCATCTGCCCCTCGCCTATGGAACAAGTTGCATGCACTTGTAAAATCATCTGTGTCTTAAACCCAATTTTAGACAACATTCATAAATACCTCAGACAGTTTCGCTATCCCTATTGGTGGAGAGCGTCACGTGGGTGTGTATAAACCTTTGTTAATGACCATTAAAAAGTGTTAAAACTTGGGCGTGACACGCGAGCTTGCACCTGTGCTTCTAAGACAGTTTCTTCATTCCTATTGGTCGAGAGCGACAGCTGGAACAGTTGTGCCACATCACGCGATACGCGCGAAGCGCACAGCATTCCCTTATATGGAGCTGTGTAGCCGAGGGCCTTACCATTTCATAGCTTGAAGGGTGTTGTGTTTAAAAAAAATTCATTTTTGCTTTTATTTTATGTTTTGGCCAAAAAAAGATAATGTTTTGTGACCGAAAAAGGTATTTATGAATCAAAGTGTGTTGAATCGGTTTTCAACTAGTGGTTTAAACCCGCCCAGGCCTGGTTCGTGATTATTTACCTGGACTTCGTCACGGTAAAATTATCAAGAACCAGGCCTCCTTGGGTGTAAACCACTAGTTGAAAACCTCTTCACCACACATTGACTCCCTTTTTAAAACACATCTTTTCAATCAGGTATTTGAGTAAATGGTTTGATTCGTTTGTACCCTTTGATGTTTTCTTAGACAGTGCATTTGTATTGTTTTTTCTATACCACGTGTTTTACATTTTCTTCTCAACTTATAGGCTTATGTTTTGATTGTGTATGTAATTGTTTGTATTTAGCGCCCGCCATGAGCACTTTGGTGGATTTGTGCGCTTTATAAGCTTTCACCGTTATTACTATTATTTCATCTTATCACAGCATGCAAAAGAAAGATAATATTTTCATTTGTGCCGGTAACTCCTCGAGTACAATAGCCTTAGATCTCGAGGGTCTTTCTTAGACTTGTATTATTATTATTATTAATCAGAAACAGTATTGGTTGATCCCACCTCCAAAATTCTACTTTAAAGCCATTGGACACTTTCGGTAAACAGTGTTGTCCAAAGGCCCACACTTCGTGTATCACAACTTATATATAAAATAACAAACCTGTGAAAGTTAGGCTCAATCGGTCATCGGAGTCGGGAGAAAATAACGGGAAAACCTACTCTTGTTTTCGCACGTTTCGCCGTGTCATGACATGTGTTTAAAATAAATCTGTAATTCTCGACAACGAGAATTGATAATTGTTTTAATGTTTTCTCAAAAAGTAAAGCACTTCATGGAATAATCTTTCAAGAGAAGTCTTTCACCATGACCTTCTGTAAACCATGTAAGTTATTTGTAAATCTGTGAACTTGTATTTTTGTTCTGTTCCGAAAGTGTATAATGGCTTTAACTGTCTTGCGGACTATTATTGACGGCAGCAGAGTTTTTAGTTTTTCAACACCTTGAGGTTGGGGCCTGATTTTTTAATCGATTACGAAACATTCAGAAGTGTACACAAATAAAAATTACATTTAAACGGTAAACAAACACGTTATAAACAAGATAAATCAGCGTTCCCGTGTAAAACAAATTCGCTCCAAGTGGCTGTTTAACTAGTGGAGAGTGATATGATATCATAACCGGTTATGAAATTAAATCAGAGAAAAATGATTGATTCCACGTCCAAAATTGCAATTCAATAGTTATACGGACTATATATACTTTCCTAAATCATTTGACTTACATTTGCTTAATGGTGCCACCGTTCGTAGCGAATGGTCTGGTGCCAACATTTGATAAATTACCCTGGAACATAACACTGCAGACACGAAAGATAAAAACCAAAGTTAGAAAAAAACCTGAGATAATTCCTTGAAGAATTTGGGTACTTGTTGTAAGACAAAACACAATGTCCACAGATTTACATCAAACTTACACCGTCTGAAGATAATGATAGTAGAAAGCGTATCCTAAAATATTACTTGCCGAGATGCAGTAGTTTTTTTTTAGAAACGGGTAAAGTATTGTCATGAAAATACGTTTTTACATGCTAAAATAATTTTCGTCTCATGATCACTGAGACAAAAAAAATTATTTTCAAGACTTTGTTTTACTCATTTCTCAAAAACTACAGCACCTGAGCAAGTCATATTTTTCAGGGACGCTTTCTACTATCATTATCTTCAAACAGTGTAAAAAGTTTGATGTAAATCTGTGGACACTGTGTTGTTTTTGTCCTACAAAAAGTACATACCCTTTAAGTAACAACACGCTGCAAATTGTACATTTTATTAGCAACATTTGTGTGTTAATGTTAAATTAACATACTGTGCCTGGATGCAAATTTGACACTACTACATCCTTGCGGTACCCGCTGCTTAAATATATGAGTCGTAATGAATCTAGGACCTCTTCTTGGTTGGACAATGCTCTCGAATTGCGAATGTGCTGGGTCGAATTCCACTCTAGTAATTTGCCTGTGATTTGTTTCAAGTCTTGAGATTCAATCAATATAACAATCGGTCTTCAAAGTTGCGAGATAATAATGAAATAAAAAACACCCTTGTCACATGAGGTTGTGTGCTTTCTGATGCTTGATTTCGAGACCTCAAATTATAAACTTGAGGTCTCTAAATCAAATCCGTGGAAAATTACTTCTATCTCGAAAACTGCGTCACTTCAGAGGGAGCTGTTTCTCACAAAGTTGTTATACTATCAACCTCTCCCCATTACTCGTAATCAATAAAGGTTTTATGATGATAATTAGTTTGAGTAATTACCAATGGTGTCCACTGCCTTAAAATTTATTGTTTACTTACAGGTAACTGAGGCTTGTCTCATAAAACTGAAAGTCTGCCATTTGCATAATCGGATTTTGATAAATGAATCTGCAAAGAAATCAAAGTATTACTATTAGTAGTATAATTAAACATTCATATTATAACTTCTAGTTGACAATTTGTTATTATTGAAAATGTGATGCCGCGCTACTTTTGGTTCAATACAACTACGGGTAATTTTCTTTTAATGAAGTAAGTTTTTAATTAAAGGTTTCTGCGTTAGAAATTAACAATGTTTAATTTAAAATAAGATGGCAACTCTGCGTGATTATTTTGTTGTTGGCACCTTGTAATTATTTTGTTAAGATTTATTGTAGTGTATACTTGAAAAGAGGCTTATTAGCATTGTAATTATTTGTATGAAGTCCTACCTCATGTCAAACATCAGAACTAGCCACCAAAGCCCTAGCTTTTTCTCAAGGCCTCGTGGCTTGGACAGCTTCGTAGAGCCGCGGTCCCAAGCGACTTGAACGTGAGACTACACACAAGCGTGGCGAAGCCACGATGACATTTTCTAACTTGTTTGCGGATTCTTATGTGTATCTTTAAATCTCGACTTTGTAGCAAAAGTCCAAACCATTCAGGAGCGACGAGGGTCAGCGGATCAGCATACATTAATGCATGTTTCATACTCTATGAATAATTCATCAACAAAACCGCACAACAGGTTGGAAAAGTTCCTCGTTGCTTCGACACTCAGGTGTATGGTCTCCCGTTCCAGTCGCTTGAGACCGCGGCTCTACGAAGCTATCCAAGCCACGAAGGGCTTGACAAAAGGCTATCACAACCCTCAGAGAAAACTTACAGAGACTGTAGAGAGTGGAGTCCTTTGAACATGGTTTCGTCCAAAGCGGTGATGCGATTATTTTGCAGGTAGAGTACTTCAAGTGTGTCCTGTGTTCGTAAAAGTTCACCAGGAAATCTTGACAGCTCATTCACCGATAAATCACTACATGAACAGAAAAAGGAGCGTTTACTTCTGGGTCAACCGGAAGTGAGACTATATATCGAGATCTTCACAACCGATTGTTTTTAACTTTTCCAGTTATAGACTCCTTGGCATTGCAGATTGACCTTTACTTGTGGGTCAACCGGGAAGTGTGACCTAATACCAAGAGCTACACAACTTTGTTGAAACTTTTTTGGTCAGTTATAGATTCCTTGGGCAATGAAGCACATACTCCAAGCAAAACATCACGGAACAGCTTTGTGTTTGTTCACAAACACTTAATGTCTAGTTTATTTTGATACTGACAAAATAGGGACACCGCCAATATAGGGCTAGATAGCTCAGTTGTTAGAGCGCCGGAACGTTAATCCGAAGGTCGTTGGTTCGAATCCCACTCTAGTCAATTCTTTGTTCAAACCCAAAAATAAATTCTTTAGACATAACACAGTGTTTACAAGTTGGACAGGGGCTGTCAAGGTTATACAAAAATACTCTCTTAATGTAAAGGATTGAACAAGCACACTTTTAAGAGCCATTTATGAAAGACAACTCTTTTTCCACTCTTTTAGATTGAATTTTTCATCTTCTTAAGTGATTTTTCACTCTGTCCTAAACCCCTCTAAAAGAGTGAAATAACCACCACTCTTTTTGAAGAGCCGTATGAAGGACAGCTCGAAATGTAAAGAGTGGTGTCTTTCACTCTTTTACATTTAGAGAGTATAGATATTGTTATCTTGAGATGTGTAAAGGCCGAGTCACACTGCAGCGATAACGAAAACGATAACGATCACGACGCAAAGAGAAAGCATTGCTTGAACTGCTCCACAAAGAATACGCCCACAGCCAATCGAGACTGTGCAGTGTTAACATTCTCGTTTTCGTTTACGTTGTCGAGGCCTGTGTGACCAGCCGTCGATTTCAAAAAACTCTTCATAACTTAAGACTAATCTTAGGACTCATCTGTCGATTTCACAAAGAGTTAGGACTCGTCTTATCTCGAGTTAGGACGAGTAAACTCGTCCTAACTTAGGATTAATTTATTTTTTATTTATTTTTTTTTTATTTTAAGTCTTTAGACATACACAATAGTTACAAGTTGTACAGGGGCTGTCAAGGTTAAAACAAAAGTATAAAACTGTCATCAAAAGATGTGTAAAACCAGACCCCTGCCAACAAAAAAAATATAGGTATACAATATATATAAAATATAATTATACAATAATCTTAAGGTCTGCTTGCTACAGTACAGGGTTGGGAATCGTCCCAAGTCCTAAGATTAGTCTTAAGTTAGGAAGAGTTTTGTGAAATCGACGGATCCCAACCCTGCACTGTAGCATGCAGACCTCAAGATTTATTCTAAAGTTAGGACGAGTTACTCATCCTAACTCGAGATAAGACGAGTCCTATACTCTTTGTGAAATCGACCACAGGCCTTAAAACTAGACCCCTGCCAATGATTTAAATATAACTATATTAAATGTTAAATTTGCATCGGGGATAAAGAATGTTAATTTTGGTTTTTACCCATTATACTACACCGATGTGTCAGAACTGTATTCTCAGTACTTTATACCCGCGTTTTGTGAAAAAAATCACAGGCATATTACTCGGATTTGATTCGAACCCACAGCCCTTGCAATTCCAGACCATTGTCTTACCAACTAGACCACCGAGATTGCCCGGTAGCTGTATGTAGAGGCAGTTCGAATCCTATGTTTTGGCAGCTGCCTTAGATTTCACAAAACTCTTCCTAACTTAAGACTTATCTTAGGCCTTAGGACGAGTCCCAACCCCGCACTGTATCATGCAGACCTTAAGATTAATCTTAAGTTAGGAAGAGTTACTCGTCCTAACTCGAGATAAGACGAGTCCCAACTCGTTGTGAAATCGACGGCTGGTACATTAATGGTACATTAGATAGAATTGCAAAGGATCGTGCATTCAGCAATACAACTGGTCATGCATGATCAAATAAAAGGGACTCGTTGCCTTAGATCGGACGTGTTGTTCTATGAAAAGTGTTTGAAACCGTTTGTGGTGATTTTTTGTTTCTCCACAGAAATCGGATAAATACAGTGCTAACACACATCGGTGTATATGGGTAAAAACCAAAATTAATATAATAGTTTAAGTAGAACAGCGAACTATCGACTGCCAGATTAAAGACCACTGAGTATTTTTGTTGTATTACTTTTTATTTTGCTTGGTTTGAGCGCAATTTTGGCAGTGCTTGTCAGCTAGTATTTACATCCGTTTGAATCGCTACATCGACTACTTACATCAAGTACGACACGGTCATGTTGACCAACAAATCCTTTGGTAGTCTCTCATCAATCAGCTTGTCTCCAGAAAAATATCTGAAACGGAACAAACCATCTCAAATAAAAAACTCCACAGACAAAGACTCATGCTCGAAAAGATTCGGATATTGATTTAAACCATTAAATTAAAAGCAGTGAATTGCAGTTATATGCAGTGCATGCAGCAACCGATATCACGAAACATTGTCCACTTGCACAACGTTCATGGCTCAAGTTAGGCAATAAACGTTGTGCAAAATGGACTTAAGGCCGGTTTATAGTCGGTCTTGCGATGGTCGCGCGACGGAATTTTTTGCGCGGAATCCTAAGACTGAGGCCTAAAAACCGTGTCTTTTTATAATCGCGCGTCAAGATTTCCGACGCCCGACCATCGCGCGACCGACTATAACTCGGCCTTTACGCGGTTGCGTAATGTTTTGTGAAATCGTCTGCAGGGCATTGCAATGCATTGCCATAATTTCATTAGTTCTTTTGTTGAGTACACAGTGGTAGGTACTCTTGAAATCATTGAAAGGAAACACTAACTTCGTAAGGAGGTCATTGGCCTTTGGTAGAATACATGTATGGAAAGGTAGCTATATATATTGACTATATTGTCAATTTAATATAGCTCTACTCTCTTAATGTAAAAGAGTGAAAAGACACTCTTTGATAAGCCATGTGAAAGGACAACTCTTTTTCGAGTGGTCTTCCACTCTTTTAGATTGAAGTTTGCATCTTTTTGAATAATTTTCACTCTGTTCTGGAGTTAAACCCCGCTGAAAGAGTGAAATAATCACCACTCTTTTTGAAGAGCCGTTTGGAGGACAGCTCGAATTGTAAAGAGTGGTGTTTTCACTCTTTTACATTTAGAGAGTATGCGTGTACATCATTTTGAGAAAAACCTCAGTTAGATGTATTGTGAAAGAAAATATCTCACGTCTAAAGATTCCTCCTTTTAGCTTTTATCACAGCTTCGGCTCTTCTTTCCAGAAATGTATTAACAGTACCGTAAGGGAATCTATTTAAAGGGAAGGTACATGTTTGGTAATTGTCAAGAGACCAGTCTTCTCACTAATTGTATCTCAACATATGCATAAAATAACAAACCTGTGAAAATTTGGGCTCAATCGGTCATCGAAGTTGCGAGAAAATGATGAAAGAAAAAACACCCTTATGGCACGATTTTGTGTGATCTCAGATAAGAATAAAATACTTCTAGCTAGAAGTCTTTTATTTTTTCAGTGAGAAATTAACCCTTTCTCAAAAACTACGTTACCTTTCGAGGGAGTCGTTTTCCACAATGTGTTATACTATCAACAGCTCTCCAATACTCGTTATCAAGTCAGTTTTTAAGTTAATATTTGTTTTGAGTAATTACCAAACGTGTACCTTCCCTTTAACTGCCACATGTTTATAGCAACAACAAAAAAACACATACATAATTTACTTACAAAGCTCTGGCCAAATATACACCTCTGAACAGTAATGGAGAAATCTGTCGGATAGGATTGCTTGAGAGGGAACTGTAAACAATAATAATAATTTAATTTTGTTTTTTACCCAAACACCGATGTGTATTAGCACTGATACTCAGTACTTTCCAGAGTCCTGTGAAAAAAATATCACAGGCATGTTACTCGGGTGGGATTCGAACCCACGACCCTTGCAATTCTAGAGCAGTGTCTTACCAACTAGACTACCGAGGTTGCCCGGCAGCTAGAGGCAGTTCGAATCCTATGTTTTGGCAGCGGGTACCGCAACGATATAATAGATGTTAAATTTGCATCGGGGATAACGAATATTAATTATGGTTTTTACCCATACATGAGTAACATGCCTATGATAGTTTTTCACAGGACTCGGGAAAGTATGGGTAAAAAACAAAATTAATATTCTTTATCCCCGATGCAAATTTAACATCTCTAATAATAATACTGTAACAAAGTATTTTTAGTGCACATATCTATCAACAAGGTACTCAAAGTTATGTTTAATTAGAGGTTATTAAAAGATATAATAGCATCTTATAAGGGTTTACAAGGTGCTAAGGCGCTCTTAGCAGCCGCAACCAGGAACACCAGCAGCCGATTTTACGAAAGTGTGAGTAATTGCGCCATGTCGTAAAGTTACGCCACCTAAATGTTGCGCAGCTGCGCCATTTCCTTAAGTTGCATTTCACGAAACCAGTTTAAGCTGCGCAACGTTTTATTTATTACCCACACCTCGGACGAGGCTAATATCATGTTCAACGACTGTTGCCTGACACAGCTAGAAAAAAAGCAACGCAGCGGCCATTTTAAATCACGACCACGTGTGTCATTCTCAGCGTCATCCAAAAGTTATTTTCCATGCAAAATGGAATATTATAATTATTAAAGACTTAAATTATCCAATGAAATTAAACTAAGGGGCCCTTAGTAGGGGCTACTTTTCAACAATGATTTGTAAGCCTATTAGTTACAAATAAACTTGCTATACAACTCTAAGTTAGAAAAACAAATAAAAATTACCATGAAATTATCTCAAACAAGTTGGCCAATTTCTCGGGGATATTAACCCTTACTGTTACTATAACAAATTTCTTTAACAACTTCAAATCCTTTTAACTAAATTAATTAATATGAGACCACTGTTACTCTCCAAATATTTGGGTGAAAAACTGTTGAAGTGTTAAAAAGACTAACTTTGTGGTGGATTACCATTATATTTCATCTTCTGAAATTTAAATGTAGCTAATATCTTCTTGTAGTTTCGAAAAAATTATTCATAATTTTATATTGTAATTAAAGTTTAAAGCCTTGATTGTTTTTGTTTTTTTTAGATTTTTTTTTACAGTGGTCACTGGACGACTTTCATCAATAAACTGTTATATATTTTGTCGCAGAAAATAAAAAAGGTTTAACTAAATTTAATTAATGAATTTAAATTAATTTAATTAATGAATTTAAATTAATTTATTTGGACCTGTCTGTTTCTTATGAAAGTATTTTTTATATTATTTTTTTTATGGGAGGTTTAATAAAGTTTATAATGGAAATGCGAACAAATCAGGGTTGATTTGTGGATGGGGGTGTTGATCGGAACCGATGGGTTCATGATTGACAAATAAATAATGAAAGACGAAAGATTGGTGTTTACTAAAATTGTACTTGGTGGAAACGATCACTGGTCGTTTTAATTAGGCCTATATACCCCCTAAAATGTGGCCGATTTCATAAAAAAACGTGTGGTTTAAAGACAGTGGACACTATTGGTAGTTGTCAAAGACCAGTTTTCTCACTTAAAGTATCTCAACATATACATAAAATAACAAACCTGTGAAAAATTGAGCTCAATCGGTCGTCGAAGTTGCGAGAAAAGAATGAAAGAAAAACACCCTTGTCACACGAAGTTGTGTGCTTTAAGATGCTTGATTTCGAGACCTCAAATTCTAAACTTGAGGTCTGTGGAAAATTACTTCTTTCTCGAAAACTACTTCACTTCAGAGGGAGCCGTTTCTCACATTTGTTTTATTCTATCAACCTCTCCCCATTACTCGTTACAAAGTCGGATTTTATGCTAATAATTATTTTGAGTAATTACCAATAGTGTCCACTGCCTTTAAAGTAAAACGTACTTGTAAACCAGTGGCTGGTGATTTTATGTTTGTTTTGTTTTGTTTCGCTAAACGAAAGAAGGAAATATATTTCGGCACTGAACCAACCGTCGTCGCTGCCCAAGGAATAACGTAGGCTAACCCGCACAAAACCCGTGCCGATTTCATGAAAGAGTGCTTAACTTGAGCCACTGTCATAAAATCTCGTGTCCTTTTCACTATGTCGATAGGCCTATAACGCTACGTAAATGTTGCGCAGCTGCTCCACTTCCTTCAGTTGCATTTCACGAAACGTGTGTTAGCTGCGCAACGTTTTAATTAATGACAAACACCGCGAACTAGGCTTAAATCATTATTTCAACGACTTTTGCCTGAAACCGCTAAAAAAAAACTTCACAGCGGCCATTTTAAAACACGATCTTTTTTACACGGAAAACAACATACAATTTATACAAACAGTGAAATTCAATTCAATTCAATTCAATTCAATTCACTTTATTTCCAAATCCAAACAAATAAACAAAACAATTAGAAGTAAATAAAGAACTAGATTTTACAAGCAAATGGAATGATAATAATACATGAAATAATACTACACTGTATATTACTACATTTACAAGCAAAGGCAAAATATAAATTTCGGAAAACAAAGCAAAAAACATACAGAGCACAAGGTGGTGGAGTTGGAGGGGGCCCATAAAAAGCAAAGCTTGTCAACTTCGGCAGCTTCGTCAACTATTTTTTCAAATAACGCTTAACTGATGCTGCTGTCACAAATTGATTGTTTACCCCCTTTATAGTATATAAATCTATTTATTTTTCCTTTTTTGTGAAGATGCTATGTTATTGAAAATGGGGCTTTATGAAAATACACAATTTAAATCCCAAGCTTTTTTTGGTGACAATTATTGACTTACATCATAACCTTTTAAAAAAACATGCCCTTTTCACTTCTTGTTCTTCTCGTTATAAAATCATCAACGAAAGGGGGTGACCCACAAGATGTCAACTACAACAATCAAACGTGAAAAGTATTCAAGTCGTGTCTACTGTCCCTCTAATGCTTTAACTTTAGCAAAAGCAAATCCTTTCAACTATTAATAAATTAAATTAATGTGGTGGCGCTGCTCATGTGGCGACACAGCTCGCATTTGTGGGATCTACTGGCTGGCAAGCTAAATATGCTACTGAATGATGCTAACCATCCGCTTCATGATGCGCTTGCTAGCCAGCTGATCCCAAGATCTGGTCGTATGCGAGTGCCATATTCTGCGACAAACTGCTACCCATCCTCCTTTATCCCTCGTGCAATAACACACTACAATCTCAATTTTAAAGATGATTATTAATTATCGCCCAGTCTCCAGTATTTTTCTCATCTCAATTTTACTAACGATAATTATAAATTTATCGCCCAGTCTCCAGTTTTTTTTTCTTATCGCTTTTTAGTGGTTTTTCTTGTAATTGTATATAGCCATTGTCTGTTTTTTAATGTTTTTAATGCGTCAATGTTTTTACTGTATGCGAGCATTTGAATTACCCATTTTTGGGATCTAATAAAGATTATTTTATTGTATTGTACTGTAAACCATTCTCTCCTAATATTTTGTAAAATTCTTTTGAAATGTTTTGAAGACAAACTGTGTTATTACCATCATCATCATCATCATCATCATCATCATCATCATTATTATTATTATTATTATTGTTAGTATTATTATTATTATTATTATTATTATTTATTTGACCTCAACAAATACAAGGGCATCAAAAAGCACAGCAAAAGTTAAACGATAACACAACGAACCAATCAAAATAATAACGAATACAATAATTATTCAAGCAAAAAGCACACAATAAATAAAAATAAAAAAATAAAATAAAAAACAGGACATGACCGGATGGCAACTAGATGAGCAAAAACAAGGAATGAATTGAAGAGGAGCATGCAGGCATGGGGAGTAAATCAACTGAGGGAAACAACTGGACAGACCAACAAGGAACAGCTTAAGTGGGTCAGGAACAACAAAAGTAAACTTGATTACTGTTGCTCGGAAGCATGTTGTCCCACGCATAAGTAGCACTAATCCAGAGGATTAAACGAAACACAATGGACATAGAACTGACTATACAACAATAGTGATTAGGTTCACCATGCCTGCAAGCACCAGCAAGTAAAACTAGTTAAGAGGTGGGGTTTACAGCAGCATCCCGAATTTGTGAGGGGAAAGTATCCCATAACCTTGGAAATCGACGGGAAGGTGAATTGAACAAAGAATCTGTGCGAGCAGAGAGATGGCAGACTTTTAGCGTGTGAGGATGACGTGGATTGATGACAGTATTTTCACTGAAAGATTCGCAGTTTTAGCAGCGGGTATACCGTGGCGATTTATTAGAGATGTTACATTTGCATCGGGGATAGAGAAAAGTAATTCTGGTTTTTACCCGTATACTGCCTCTAGCTACGGGGCAATATCGGTGGTCTGGTCTGGTCTGTGATTTTTTGTTTCTTCACAAAACTCGGATAATTACTACAAGAGGAGTATACATGTACAGTGCTAACACACATCGGGCTTGATGGGTAAAACCAAAATGAATTTGCTTTACCCCCGATGCAAATTTAAAAAGGAACACGTTGCCTTGGATCGGACGAGTTGGTCTTTAAAAAGCGATTGAAACAGTTTGTTATGAAATGCATATTGTTAGAAAGATGTTTTAATAGTAGAATATAATGATCTACGCAAGTATCACTCAAAATTGCACGGTTTTCTTTTTACGTCGCGAACTATCACGGTCGGCCATTTATGGGAGTCAAAATGTTGACTCCCATAAATGGCCGACCGTGTTATTAACCTTTCTATCCATATGCACGTTATAACAAACGATTACAAAACGCTTCTCAAAGACCAACTCGACCGATCCAAGGCAACGTGTCAAAGACAGTCATCTCACTCGGTGTATCTCAACATAATATGCAACAATAAACAAACCTGTGAAAACTAGAGCTCAACTGGCCGTCGAAGTTGCGAGATACTAATGAAAGAAAAAAACATCCTCGACACGAAGTTGTGTGCTTTCAGATGCTTGATTTCGAGACCTCAAGACCTAATTCTAAGGTCTCGAAATCAAATTCGTGGAAAATTACTCGGAAACGACGTTACTTCAGAAGGAGCCGTTTCTCACAATGTTTTATACTATCAAAAGCTCCCAATTACTCGTTAACAAGTAAGGTTTTATGCAAATAATTATTTTGGTTAGTTACCAATAGTGTCTACTGCCTTTAATGCTCTAAGCAAAACAAAACGTTTTCTCAAAAAACAAAACCAACAAAAAAGACTTCAGAAAAGCCAAAAAACTCACATGTCAATAATAGGCCGTTCAGAATCTGTCTTATATGTAAATAGATCACCTGGAAGTTCCTGTAAATTGTTGCGTGAGAGATTTCTTCAGAGGAAATAATAGTCGAGTTATAAGACATCAATGTAAATAACCTAATAGTATGGAAAAGGATGCAATGGTATTTTACTGTTTTTTTGTCATACAATAAGTATTTGTTTGGGGTGCGTTCGACGACCCGCGGTGCTGACTCGGGTGACCCCTGACAAGAGCTAATCGAACGATCACTCATCCTCTACAAGTGGTGAGGTCATGCACCTGGAGCCAGCCCCAAGTGACCCACTCCACAAGCAGGGCACTAGGGGCTGCTCTGGGTGAGCCCCGTCAAAGCTATTCGAAGGTACCGGGGTAGACCCTGGGTAGCTAATCGAACGCACCCATAGTTTGACTTTGTTTTTATTTTAAGTCCCCTTTCGCCACATTTTCATAGCATAGCATGACGCTAAAAAGCACGTAGTTTTTGAGAAAGAAGTAATTCCTCACTAAGATATTTGAATCGAATTCGAGACCTTAGCTGAGGTCTCGAATTCATTCAAACTGATATTTATTTCCATACTTCATGAAAACAGAGTACAAACAATGTTTTTAAGGAATAACCAATAAACAAAGCTATTTAATGAGGGTGAGAAAAATAAATACATAGAGTATGGAGGCATCATCTGGAAGCCGAGGCTTATGTAGGGATGCCTGGAGACAGACAATAAACGGGGACAAGAACGAACGGACTGACAAAAAGAACAAAGACAGACATGATGAAGACAATGATGAGAACATTAATTGCACAATAATAATAACAATAATAATAATAATAATAATACCAATAATAACAATAAGAATAAGAAATCGAGAAATAATAAAAAAGCGTTTGCTGACGACTTAGGCAACGGTAAAATGAGAGTGAGAAGGCAAACTTTGTCAAATACTGGGAGAGGAGAGCTCTTTTATATGCGCGTTTAAATCGACCCACAGATGATTTCAATCTAATCGACTGGCTTAAACCACTCCAAAGACGCGGCCCAAAGAAACGAAGTGTTTTTAAGTGGAATGATGAGCGGGTGAATGGCACATAAAGGTGTGATTTGTTATGTGATCTGGGGTGTGTTCCACTCGCGCAAACGTTGCCAACAGAACTCCTCTTATGTTCATTTAGCTGTTGTCAGGGGCTCACCTGAGTGAGCCATGCGGGTGAGACCCTCCAGGGAAGCTAAACGAACGCATCCATTAAAAGCCTGTGTAGTAAACCACTCACATCCTATACGTAAACCCTCCTAGTGTGTAGCTCTCTATCCGTGTCAAATGATTCCCCTTGACGTCTCTAAAATAATACGAGAAATGTGTAGTATTACACATCAATATATAAATACAGCAACAAAAAGTAATGCGGCTGTTGTAAAAGCACCTATAATTTTAAACTTGTTTTTCGTATTCTAAAAGTGAAAATATCAGGAGACGGAACATTTTATTACGGTGATTTTGACACCTTGTTTGTTTCAATCGGTCGGGTATTGTTGTCGCGGTATGTGCTTACAGGTGAAAAGTGTCAATGTCCATTGTTGCAGTAACTGCTATTGACATGATTAATCTCTCCTCTGATTCAGCGTGAAGTTTTTGAAAACTGTTCATGGAGGCATGCATGTTTACGGGCTCTTGGTTAACACCGTATTATTTTGGTTTATTCGAGCCATGGAGAGTATATACATTTTGAGAAAAGGCTCCCTCTGAGGTAACGCAGTTTTTTTTTGAAGAAAAAAAAAAGTTATTTCTCACTTAACAATTTGAAATGAATTCGAGACCTCAGATGAGGTCTCGAATTCAATCATCTAAAAGCACACAACATGTTTGACACGGATGTTTTTCTTCCTTTATTCTCAGGGAGCTTCAACAAACAATTGAGTTCACATCTTTACAGGTTTGTTCATTTATGCATATGTTGAGGTACACCAAGTTAGAAGCATGGTTTTTGACAATTACCAAAGGTGCCTAATGCTTATTTGTGACAATATTATGGTGTTTTGTTTTAAGGATTTGCGGGTACTTTTTGTAACACAAAACACAATGTCCACAGATTTACATTAAACTTAAACCGTTTGAAGATAATGATAGTAGAAAGCGAACCTTAAAGTATTAGTTGCTGAGGTGCTGTAGTTTTTGAGAAATGAGTAAAACAATGTCATGAAAATACGTTTTTACATGCTAAAATAATGTTCGTCTCAAAATCAGTGAGACGAAAATTCTTTTCATGACAATGTTTTACTCATTTCTCAAAAACTACAGCACCTCAGCAAGTAATATTTTCAGGAAAGCTTTCTACTATCATTATCTTTAAGCTGTGTAAGTTAAATGTAAATCTGTGAACATTGTGTTTTTGGTCCTTCAAAAAGTACATAGCCCTTTAATTACAATGAATAGTAGCGTCCACCACCAAACATAGCTGGAGTTAGCTCTGTTAATCGGTTGTCGTGCATTCTTCTGTCAAAGAAAGAGAGAACATGAAACATGTTAAAATTGAATGTTTAAAAACAATTATTTAGCTGAGAAAGTATACACAAATTTAGAAAGTTGAAACGGAGGTTTTGTTACAGGACCAGATTAAAACAACGAGATATGAATAAGCCGAAATGCTCGTTAAAAAAGGGGTTTGCTTTTTTGTTCAGTCGCCGTTTTTTTTACACACTCTGAACGTTTGTACACACTTATTGAAGCAAAGAATTAGATGTTGCAAACAACTAACCAACCAAATGGACCGATGTTATTAATGCAAAAAAAAATAGTTAGTGGCCTGACGTTTCGACCCTAGCAGAGTCTTTGTCGAAGGCTATAAATGACAACACAACAAACATGAACATGTAACTAAGTGAAACATGAGCAGTGAAGTACGTACAATAAGTATTGAAATGGTTTCTGAAAGGAACACATTACCTTGGATCGGACGAGTTGGTCTTTGAAAAGCGTTTGAAAACTGGTATGAAATGTATATGGTAAAAAAAAATATGTTAAAAATCGCCGCAAAAAAAAAAAAGAGAGTACACACATCGTGCTACCGCAAAATACTGATACTCCACCATGCAATGCCTCAAATGTTATATACACTTGTACCTGTTCATGAAACATGTTCAATCAATCAATTTTATAACATCATTATCTCCACATTTACATGGAGGCTGCGTCCCAAAAGCCGAGGTTTGTGGTGGATGTGCCCGTTCCAACAATACAAAACAAAACAGGACCACTAAATAGACGAATAGATAAATACATAAAGGTTTAACTATGGTTAAACAAGGTATATATAACGCTTGAGCAGAACATGTATGCGAAGTAAACAAAGGGACTTACAATTAAACAAACGATACGAATTAGAAAACATGGATGAGTTAGTAAGTAAGTAACGGCTTCGCCAACTACCAGTTTAAAAACAAAAATCAATTATGTTGGGAATTAAGTACAAATGTTTTTAGTCGGTATTTAAATGAGCTAATAGGAGACTTTCTGTGACGATAGGTGGCAGCAGACTTACTGGGTAAAGCCATTGTTCTCAGAATTATGTGCATGTTCAGAGGCCGTGTCCGAAACGGCTACTTTGGCTAGAGCTACGACTAGATCGCGCTGATCTAGACGTAGCTGTAGCCGAAGTCGTTGTTTTGGACACGGCCAGAGCTACGTCAACAATTGAAATTTACCCGGTAAGTCTGCTGCCACCTAGCGTTGGAAAGTCTCCCATTGAAGGGCACTTAGTAATTGATGTTAGACTTACATTTTGGTGAACTCATTTACAGCCAGACCCTCTGGTTCAATTTTGGATATCTTGTTCAAGTTCAGGTCACTATTAATACAATACAATAATACAACACAATAAAACTTTATTGTCCCCGCAAGGGAAATTCCTTTGGCCTTATTGCTCACATAAAAATACAGTCACCAGTAAAAAGGTACAACGTTTAAAATGGGATAGACCTTACCACAGAAAAATAGTGGGCCTAATAATACAGAGTTAAAAAGTGAACCCCCGGCAGATAAAAGGGCATTTTATCTACCGAAAGAGAACACTAAGCAATAACAGAAGTAAAAATGCAAAATAAAAATGTAATTGTATATTATATAATCATTGTTAGACTTCAATCACTTACGTTCATTTTGATTTTACCCATTTACACCAGTATGTGTTAGCACTGTTTAATTGGTACGTTCCCAAGGTTATGTGAGGAAAAATCACACGCATCACAACCCACGACCTTTGTAACTCTAAAACAGTGTCATACCAACTAGACCACCAAGACTGACCGGTAGCTAGAGGCAGTTATATTCCTTCTTCAAAATGAATATAAATAACTGTACAGTAGTTTTGTCTCTAAAAAATCATTCAATAAACAATAGAGTAACAAGTAAATTATGTTTAAAGATACCGGACACCTTTGGTAATTGTCGAGGACCAGTCTTCTCACATGGTGTATCTCGACATGTGCAGCAAAACATAAACCTGTGAAAGTTTGAACTCAATTGTGGTCGTCGAAATTGCGAGATAATAATGGAGAAAAAAACCTTGTCACACGAAGTTGTGTGTGCTTTCAGATGTTTAATTTAGAGAACTCAAAATCTAATTTTGAGGTCTTGAAATCAAATTCAAACAGTTTAGTGTGAACTACCTTCTTTCTTAAAGTTACGTCAATTCAGAGGGAGCCGTTTCTCGCAATGTATTTTTACTGTCAACAGCTCTTCATTGCTCGTTATCAAGTAACTTTTTATGTTGAGAAAATACCAGTTGTATCCATCGCCTTTAACACAAGGAAAGGGTCAGATTGATAAATAAATAAATCTTACACATTCTTTAACTCTGTGCAGTTTACAAATGTATTCGTTCGAAGAACTTCAACCTCGTTCGTTGTGAAATCTCTGGGTAAAAAAAAGAAACATTAAATATTATTAATATTATTATTTTTATCATTATTCTTATTTATTTTTTTATTTTGTTTTTATTTTTAAGGTGTACTAATAAATCTTAATTAAAAACAACCAAAAGGTCGACACCATTTAAATTTACAGTTTTTACAGATCTCAGAAAAAAAATTGAATTAACAAGTATCTACAAAAACAAAAAAACACTTTGCATTTACTTTATGACTTAAATGCAGTGGACACTGTTGGTAAAATTGTCAAAGACCAGTCTTCTCACTTGGTGCAACTAAACATATGCATAAAATAACAAATAAACTGTGAAAATTTGAGCTCAATCAGGCGTCGAAGTTGCGAGATATGAGTGAAAGAAAAAACACCCTTGTCACACTAAGTTGTGTGCGTTTAGATGGTTGATTTCGAGACCTCAAGTTCTAAATCTGAGGTCTCGAAAATTCGTGTAAAATTACTTCTTGCTTGGAAACTATGGCGCTCGAGAGGGAGCTGTTTCTCACAATGTTTTACATCATCAACCTCTCCCCATTACTCTTCACCAAGAAAGGTTTTTATGCCAATAATTATTTTGAGTAATTACCAATAGTGTCCACTGCCTTTAATACTAACTATAACACGCCGCCCTTACTGTGATAAGGCAAATAAGGCAAATCATTAGAGAATAATAATATTGACTGGCAATGAGGTATAGTGTACGTCTATTCCCCCGAAGATGGACCTATTTCTGATCACTCACAGGCACGAGGTTGGGGGAACGCATTATAGGAAACACTTTGTCTTTATAGGAAACGGACGAACTTCGTTTTTAATGCTCTAAATGGTGTGGAATCAACTGGAAAACGATTTTCTGGTCAATAAATGTTATACTCTCTTCAAAAAAATTTTTTTAAATGTAATATTTCCCTTTAAAAATCCGGAAGTGCCTCAATTCCAACAACAATTTACCAAAGTAACCATACCAGCTTTTGGGACAGAAAGTGAAAAAGATGTCAGAAGTTATATACCGTCAAAATTCCTTTCTCACTATTCTATTCGTAGAAAACTTGTATTTAACCAGATAAACTAAGACAATAACTTGTTTAAACCATGTAAATTGAGACCCCTATTTTTTCTCATTAAAAAAAGGATTTATAAAAACATTGTTATAAGAGCCACCATTAATTAAGAATTTAGCAGACCAATATAGACAAATTCGGATATGCAAAAAAAGTACAACTTTATTGTCCATTAAATTTAAGAAACATACACTATTTACTGAACTATGCCAGTCAAGTTGTGTTTTTTAATATACCTCGGTCTTAAATTAATGTGAAATAAGAAAAGAATCTTGGAAAAGAAAGGAACTCATTTAATTTCCCCGGATTCAGTTATTGTTGCTGTCTACGGTTCACGCCAAGATAGGGCGCTGTAACCAGTCAATAATATAAAAAAAAAACTGTGTCGCTGAGCAAGACACTCAATTGATTCTCTCCACCCACCAGGGGTAAATGGGTACCTGTGAGGGCAGAGATGGTTCTTGTGATTGGTTTAGCCGAGCAGCGCAAACTACTGTTGCTCAAAGATACTTACGCAGTTTGTAACCTTACTCCGGTTGCCATCATCATTGTTATATCTTGCAACTGGTTGTACCCAGCAGATCTGTTACCAAACAATTTAGCAGAATGAAAACCAAATTACAATCTTCGAGAAAATGTATTGCAATTTAAAGGCACCACTGTGATTTAAATTGTCTTTAAAGGGAAGGTACGCTATTAGTAATTGTCAAAGACCAGTGTTCCCACTTGTTGTATTCAAACACATGCATAACATAACAAACCTGTGAAAATTTGAGCTCAATTGGTCATCGAAGTTGGGAGAAAATGATGAAAGAAAAAACACCGTTGTTGGACGAATTTGTGTGCCTTCAGATAGGAATAAAAGACTTCTAGCTAGAATTAGTCATTTATTATTTTAGTGAGAAATTACCTTTATTTCAAAATCTATGCTACTCCAGAAGGAGCCGTTTCCCACAATGTTTTATACTATCAACAGCTCTCTCATGCTTGTTACCAAGTCAGTGTTTGAGTTAATGAATCATGGAGGTCTGTCTAGGGTAAAATATCGTTACGAGTAATGGACGACTAACGGCAACATTTCCCCCAATATTGTGGTGTAAGGCATAATATCTTATGTTCAACGGTAAAAAAAAAAACTTTTCATTTACACGGTGACAAAATGCTTGGATTCTTGACACACACACACACGATAAAAGACAAAAACAAGTTCTTGAATATTTTTTTTTTAATACAACCAATTTTGAAATATACTGGTTTGATTTAGTTATAGTACGAGAAAAACGAAAAAAAAAAAATTTTAACTTACAGGACTTTAAGAAATGGCGGTACACGAAAAGGCCCCGAAATTGAATTGCGTGATACATCCCTGAAATAAAAATACATAAAGTGAAAGCATAGAAATTCAAAATACATAAAGCGACAACCTTACTCTGAGAGTACCAATGGCCAATGAAGAGAGCTTGTGCTCAAGCTTTACCTTTTCTGGGGCCAAAATGTGGAACGATCTGCCAGTTAGTCTGATGATAATTGAGTCTCTATCTGTTTTTAAAACTGAGCTTTGTCAACTCTTAATCGCTTAATTTATACAATGTCAAGTCGTGATCGAGTCATATGACTATTCACAGATTTTAATTGTTGAAAAAAAAACTATTCAATTCGATTACCCTTAATATGCGGCGGTCCCAACCCGCCGTACTTGCAAGTGCGTGCTGTCTTCCTGCAAAAAACGTGGGCAAGATTTGGGAATCCGTACGTGGTGAGTACCGCCTCAGTACGGATTTGGGAGCACGACGTAGCACTTTTAGTGCAGGAGGAACTTTTGATGCGTTCTGGCTACGGATTCGGCCCCGTACGGGTGACGCGCGTGCCCTCTACAGCCAATATGCGCACAACGCACGGACTCCGTGAGTCTTTTAAATTTTTGCAACGGTCACTTGCTCCACGGACGGCGTACGTGCGGGCTGTGCATGTGATAAGTGCGTGGTCCATGCTTACTCGGCACTTCCCCAGTTCAGCTGTCCAATGAGCACGCAGAACTCAGGTGGACCGTACCGAGTAAGCACGTGCTCCACACTTACAACGCACGGGTGCGCACTGATGTCTGCAGTATAAAACAAACTTATTTCGTTTTGCTGTAGTGAAGCACCAAAGGAAAAAAGAGCGTTCATGCATTATTCTTTTGTGTGTTATTATGAAGGCGGGCGTCATTGACAAGCAAAAGAGACAACGTTGCCATGTGTTCAAACACTACTGTCAGTGACATTTGCCTACGTGTATTTCGTTGTGTTATTTTAGTACTTTTTAGGTGTGTAGGAAGCATAGACCAGATCACACAATAAATTCACAGTTAGACTATATAATGCGCAAAATAAATTTGGTTGCGTTGTATTTGTGCACTTTAAAGACAGTGGAAACTATTGGTAATTGTCGAAATTCAGTCTTCTCACTTGGTGTGTATCAACATATGCATAAATTATAAAACCTGTGAAAATTTGAGCTTGATTGGTCGTCGGAGGTGCGTGATAACTATGAAAGACAAAAACACACTTGTCACACGAAGTTGTATACTTTCAGATGCTTGATTTCGAGACCTCAAGTTCTAAACTTGAGGTCTCGAAATCAAATTCGTGGAAAATAGCATCTTTCTCGAAAAATAAGTCACTTCAGAGGGAGCCGTTTCTCACAATGTTGTATACTATCAACCTCTCCCCATTACTCGTTTCCAAGTTAGGTTCTATGCTGATAGTTATTTTGAGTAATTACCAATAGTGTCCACTGCCTTTAAAGAAACTTTCGAAAGCTTGGGATTGTATATCAACATACTGGCAGACTTTAGATTCAATACTTACAGGGAAATGAGCCGAGGAAACTGTGACAACCAATCCGTCGGTATCTCTCTCAAGAAGTTCCCACCGAGGTCTCTGTAACACAATATTCAAAAATATCACATAAAGTGTAATCTATCTGTAGCCCTTTTCACACTACGGAGCCATTTTCCGGGTTTATGTACTGATGTTTAACCATTATGATCCCCAGTAAATGTGATACACATGAGAGCCCATGCAGACGTCTCAACACAGTGGACGCAAAAGTTACGGCAAGTTAAACCCGCTTTTGTCCACACTAGCTGTTTTTACCCAGGGGTTAAATCCCTGAGCAGGGGTTATTTTTTCCTGGGAATAAGTTATTTCCCGGGAAATTCCGGGAGTTTTTTTTTTGTTGTACGAAAAGATTGACCAAAATCCCTGGGAAAAAATTATATAGTGAGAAAAGGGCTTTTTGTGGAACAATCTTCCAATCACTATAATACACACCTCGAATTCACTGCCTATTTTTTAAGAAAAGACTTGAAGCATATTGTGTTCCTTAGTCGTTTTCTGGCCTGCATATTTTCTTCACAGAAAGAGCGGCGTTTGCTTGACTGTCTTTTGCCTCAGTACTGCGGGCTTTGCCTGGTCGTGGAATTATCTTGCATTCATAAATACCTCAGACAGTTTCGCTATTCCTATTGGTGAAGAGCGCGTCACGTGGGTGTGTATAAACCTTTGTTAATGACCAGTAAACATGGTTGAAACATGGGCGTGACACGCGAGCTTGCACCTGCGCTTATAAGACAGTTTCTTCATTCATATTGGTCGAGAGCGACAGCCGGGACAGTTGTGCCACATCACCCGATTACGCACGATGCGCACAGCATTCCCTTATAAGGAGTTGTTTACCCGAGGGCCTTACCATTTCATAGCTGGAAGGGTGTTGTATTGAAAGAAATCATTGAACAATTAATTGTTTGCATTTTTTTACTTTTTTACCAAAAAGTGTTGATGTTTTTTTACCGAAAAGGTATTTATGAATGGGAATCAAAGTTTTTTGAATCGGTTTTCAACTAGTGTTTAATATAATAGTCGACTCCGCGACTCCGCGCCTCCACTTCCCCGACTCTCCACAATGTTGACCACTTGTAGTGGTATGCCAGTCTTTCTGAAAACGCCCTCTATCGGCCATTGCACGCACCACGTCTCCGAGACTCCGCGACTCCGCGCCTCCACCTTCCCCAACTCTCCAAAATTATCTTGACCTCATGCAGTGGAATGCCCGTCTTTCTAAAAACGCCCTCTACCGGTCATAACCCACACCACGACTCCGCGACTCCGTGCCTCAACCTTCCCCAACTCTCCAAAATTATCTTGACCTCATAATAATAGTGGAATGCCCGTCTTTCTAAAAACGCCCTCTACCGGTTATTACCCGCACCACGACTCCGCGCCTCCACTTTCAGGCTGCGGGGTATTCTGCAATTACTCCAACGCCTTAAAAACAGACTCCGTATGTAAAGCCCTTTCATATAATGTATAGATTGTCAAAATAGCTTTTGTGGTTGAGGACCTGGACGTTCTTCAGAGGCTTAAACAAGTACGAAAAAATACATTTCCTATTATAGACAAAGGGGGAAATGGATTAAGGGAAAGGTCCATACAAACGGGAACAATATAGCCAATCAAAGTTTCTATTTGAAAAACCACTGGGCCAAATTTCATAGAGCTGCTAGGCACAAAAATTTGCTTAGCATTACATTTCTGCCTTGATGATAAAAACAGGCTTACCAGCCACATTGCTTGTTACGTATTCAGCTGTTGCTTGCCTGTACTAAAAACCACGTGGCAATTTTGTTGGTAGGCCTACTAATCCTCTTTTATCAAGGAAGACTTTTTTTGCCAAGTAAAAGTTTTGTGCTGAGCAGCTCTATGAAATTTGGACCTGGTGGCTATGAACCTAAAAATCGTGGATGGGGCAGGCACTTTGCTACGAACCCCAATAGGAGTATGAGGACAAAGGACGGTCGTATGAAAGAATGGATTTACTGGACCTTAAAAGTAGGGTGTAATGCATTGTATGTATAATAATGCAGGGAAACGTAAAAGGGTTGGATTAGAGACCAATTTGCATGATGCAACTAATGGGCAAATTAAACAACAACAAGATCAAAGGTAGGGTAATTTCAAAAGAGGTATGGGGGGGGGGGGGGCTGTGGAGAAATCGGGTTACCACATACCACTGCAAATGGAGACAGTTTTTATAACCAGGGCCTATATATTTATAAAAACTTATTGACCGAACAAATTTCGTATTATTTTACACTTTATTTACAGAAAGTAAGTATACAACAAATCAATTCTTCAGCTTTAGTAAAATGTAGGGTAATGGTAAGCTATTCAACACTAGTGTTTATGTTTGGTTCAAAGGGTTGGACTGTCTTGGGTTGGTGAATCCGGTGTGATTCTCTATGCTTTCGGTGTGTGTCATGTATAATAATAATAAAGGTAAAAATAAATAATGGATGGATAATGAATTATGTGTTATATAATGAATTGATCTTGCTATTCTTATTAATTGACCATTGTTAGTTGCATCATGATGCAACTTGCTCTCTAATCCTACCCTTTCATGTCTCCCTGCATTGTTGTCGAACAATACTTTTACCACTTTTATGGTCCAGTAACCCTTCCTTTCATTCTAAACATCCTTTGTCCTCGCCACTCCACTCCTATTGGTTCATAGCCACCAATATTGTTTCTGAAATAGGAACTTTGATTGGCTGTTATTTTCCCGCTTCTTTCTGGATCCTTTCCTTAATCCCTTTCCCCCTCTCTTTTTCTATAAATGGATATGTATTTGTTTGTACTTGTTTTATGCCTCTGAAGAAGGTCCGGATTGGATCGAAAGCTAAGGCCATCTACCCTATTCATTTTATATAATGAATTATATGTAAAATTGCGTTTAATAAAAAATTTACATTTGGCGCCCCAAAGAGTCACGACCCCAAAACTATGGTTATGACGTCACTTGGAAAAAACCACAACCGTGGTCGACGTGAACGAGGTCCACGTTCACTCGAATCTAAAGGTCCCTATTATCCCGCACAGGGACAATATCTCTGCCGTTGCACGGGCAGAGATAATAAATCCGACTATTTATAGAGCTAGAGCGTCAAGTTTTCTTTTGTTCAGGGAACAAAGCAGTCTGGGGAAACGAAATGTCAGCTAAAAACGCTACTCTCACACTGTGGAGAATATGCTAGCGAATGTACATACAAACGAAAATATGTTGAATTAAAGCTATTAGGCCTATACACTTTCGGAATAGAAACAAAAGACAGTTTCACAGATGTACAAATAACTTACAGGGTTTTTAGAAGGTTATGGTGAAAGACTCATCTTGAAATATTGTTCCATGAAATGCTTTACTTTTTGAGATAAAATTAAAACAGTTATCAATTCTCGATATCGAGAATTACGGATTTATTTAAAACACATGTTTGTTTGTTTGTTTGTTTTTTATTTCCAAATATCACAATAAATAATCATGAAACATACAAGAAATAAGAACAACGAGTGATAAGAGGAGGGCACCAGGAAAAAGCCTAGGCTTGTACAGAGCCTGGACCCTTTATAATATAAATTAATAGGTTTTACTTTATAACAATAACAATGTTGATTATTGAAATTAAGGTACGGTGAAAGGTATAGTGCATACAGCAAAAATAACACAAAACAATGATTGTTTGTAATTAAACTGTTTTGAAAAGAATTTGTTTGCTATGCAGTCATAAATACATATTGAGAGTTGATAACAAAAAGGAAAATTAACAGAACATTATTTAGGAAATTACAAAAACTTGATAATTTGGAATGGATAATCATGGTACGCGTGTAGTTACAGGTGGTGTCATTTTAGACGATACTGGTTATAAGTAGGTTTTTCATGTATTTTTTTAAGCTGTGCACAGTTCTAAATGAAGGTATTGGGGTGAGCTGATTCCAGAGTAGGGGGCCTTGATGTCTGACTGTTTTCATAAATAAAGTGGTCCGAGCCTTTCCAATATGAATTTTAGTAGCTGATCTAGTGTTATGTGAATGGATGTCAATATTTCGTGTAAAGAGGAGTCTTATGTTACCTGGTAACAAGTTAAATTCAAACTTAAACATAAGGACCCCAAGATGATATTTATACAGTTTAAAAATATCGAGTGTTTTAAATTGCTTGAAAAGGGGTGCAGTGTGCTCTCTAAAGCTAGAATTGGCTATAACTCTCAAGGATTTCTTCTGTACGATTAATAGCTTGTTCAGGTAAGAAGCATGAGTATTTCCCCAGGCTAGAATCCCGTATTGAAAGTGGGGCAATGCCAGCGTATTATAAATAGAGAAAAGCACATTCCTAGGCAGAATATGTTTAAGTTTACGTAGAACACCCAAAATTTGGGAAACTGATGTGTGAATCTTTTGGCAGTGAGACTTCCATGTAAGGTTGCTGTCAATTATAACACCTAGAAATCTAAAAGAATTAACTTGGCTTATTTTAGAGTTGTTTATATAAATATTGATGTTGTCATCTTGACATATATTTGAAAATAACATAAAGCAAGTTTTCTTTTCATTAATTGATAGTTTGTTACATTTAAACCACAATGAAACCTTATGCAGTTCTGAGTTCATTACTGAAACTGCCTCCTTTAAGTTACTATGACTAAAGAAAACATTGGTGTCATCGGCAAAAAGAATAAAGGATAACAATTTCGAAGAATTACAGATATCGTTTATATATAAGAGAAAGAGTATTGGACCTAGAATTGAACCTTGAGGTACGCCACATTTAATAGTTTTAGATGTAGAGTCACAATCTTTCCAATGAACGAATTGTTTCCTATCAGAGAGATAGCTTTTGAACCAGTCCAAGGCCTTTCCCCTAATTCCATACCTCTCAAGCTTTGAAAGTAAGATAACATGATCAATAGTGTCGAATGCCTTTGAAAGGTCCAAGAACAATCCTATAGTGTGGTTACATTGATCAATAGACGAACTGATTTTGTCAACAAGGTCTATAAGTGCCGTTTGGGTTGAGAAGTTAGCACGGAAACCATACTGGGAGTTATGCAGAATATTATAATTAGTTATAAAGGTATTAAGACGATTAGCAACCAAGCGCTCAAGCAATTTGGAGAGACATGGTAATATAGAAATAGGGCGGTAGTTGCATATTAATTTAGGGTCACCATTTTTATACAAAGGAATAACCTTAGCCTTCTTAAAATCATGTGGCACAATTCCTGACTCCAGCGATAGGTTAAATATTTTCAGTAACGGCCCAGCAATGTCATGACACGGCGAAACGTGCGGAAACAAGGATGGGTTTTCCCGTTTATCTCTCCCGACTCCGACGACCGATTGAGCCTAAATTTTCACAGGTTTGTTTTTTATATATAAGTTGCGATACACGAAGTGTGGGCCTTCGGACAATACTGTTTACCGAAAGTGTCCAATGACTTTTAAGTGAAGGTACGAAACAGTTGCCCAGTCGGTTTATATGTTTATTCGTATGTCTTTAGTTGTACTCATTTGAATTCTCATTCAGGGGAATTGATTGCCTCTTTCGAAATTGAAAAAAAAAAGCGAGAATCTCCAGTCGAACCAGCTTTGTCAAATTGAATGATGATTGTGTTTCGTGAAAAAAACGATATGCTAAACTGAACATAGTGCTTAAGGAATTGTAATGCATCATCACAGTGCTAAAGAAAAACTGCTTATACACATCGGTGCATATGAGTAAAACCAGGTTTTAATGATTACCCGGTTTTCTTTTGCTAATTCCTACAAATTGTTAGTTTTTCTGGATTTCTAGAATGTCCACCTGAACCAATAATATAAACTTTAAAAACACATCGAACCCAGCCCCGGTGTTCCTGGCTGTGGCTGCGGTATGCGCCGTTGTAAACCCTTATAAGGTGCTTAATAATTGGTTCTCAGAATTATTTATCACTGCAAAAACCTATCTTTCTGATCGTTTGTATATACTCAGCGCCTTGAGTACCTTGTTTGGTATAGATACGTAAGCTATATAAGACTTTAAAATTATTGTTTTTAGTATTGTTATTATTATTATTATAATATACAAACAAAAACTACCCATAAATCCAAACACAGCATGAACCAGCAATTAAACTCTACTTCTACTTCTACTTTACTACTAGGCAAAGTCCCATGATGGTATATTACGCCAAGATTACGCACGCGTTCGACCGATGAAGCAACTAGGGTAGATTAAGAGTGGATTTAAACTGGGAGAGCGGGGCAGTGACAACAGGCAGTGGAAGATCATTGTTCCATGCAGGGGTAATTATTGAGGGGGGGAAAGTTTTTGTAGATGTTGGTGTGGCGTGAAAAGAGATTATATTTCTAAGGAAGGAGTACTTACAATTTTGCTGTATCATTTGGTATGCCGATTGGTAGCTCGGTCAATCCTTTGCTGGTGCAGTTAACTGCGAATGGCTGACTATCACAGTCGCAAATCTCACACGCGTCCCCGGTAGTATTAGCACCGACTCGTCCGATCATTAGTACACAAGCAATCACTACTAAACTACATGCTCGAAAGATCCCTTCAGATCCACGGTTGGCCATGTTACTTAAGCAACCTTGCTAACAAAATACGTATGAGTTAACCTAATTTTGTAGAGTTCTTGCGTTGCTCAGCAAATGATGTGTTCATTTAGAACTATCCGTCGATTTCACCAAACTCTTCGTATAACGTAGGATTAATCTTAAGACTTAGGACGAGCTAAGATTAATCCTAGCGGTTCGTGAAATCAGCTGCAGGTGATTTTGTTTTTTAAAGTCAATGTTAACGTTCTGCGACCACCGTTTTGATCGTAATGATTGAACCTCTACAAATCAATTCTGTGAAAGCACCAGGACTGCATCACCACTACAACGTGTTATACCCTCTGTCAACAACCAGACGTTATTTTGTAAAGAGAACTGTCGTTATAAAAACATAGCCCTTTAGGCACACAACAAAAGATTATATTTTTGGCTTGGACTGGGTTTTTCCCGTAAAATATTCACTATAGCATGACGTAGGGAAGGATTTTCTCTACTTCCTAGGGGGTAAACACATAGAGCGTGAAAACAAAATGTATTCATTGTAAAGATTGACAATGAAAACATGGGTATAGAGACCATTTTGTGATATTATCACGCGTAGTTTTCGAGATATCGTCAAAAACGTGTTTTTCGGTAATGGCGGCGCTTATTACGTCATTTGGGACCTTAGGCCACGCCCAAAACCCGGCATCAATGCATTTTTGTGATGTCCCGATAAGACCCTTTCACCTGAAGAGTTCGACAGCTTCGGCCATTTTCACTTGAATAAATGTTCTGGGCTCCTGGTTTATATTAAACGCAAAAATTTCCACTAATAGGCCAGAGGTGACTGTTTATCTATTTGCAAAAAAGGTTGTTTTGGAAAATATGGCCGACCGTGGATTTAAAGGCGACCTATTTGTTTAGGTGGGATTGCTTGTGTACTAATCGTTGGACTAGTTGTAGCCAAGGCTACGGGGGACGCGTGTGAGGTAAAGAAAACAATGATACAAAATCAAGGCCAAAATAAGTTAGACGAGCCATACGTATTAATTCCCGGAAACCCTTAATGTTGAGTAAAGCCTGTATACTATGTAAAATCGGCCACATCATCGTCTTGGGCAAAACCTCCAACACCGGCTCCTCCTTGCCTTGCCGATAGCACAATGTACCCTCTTTGATTTCGAGGTTGTCCCAAGAGTGCAATAGCCTCTTGACCGCTCCTGGTTCACGTTTCAGCTGTTGGGGGCTAGGCTGCTTTTGACCAGAAGATTTCCACTCCACGACTCTGGAGATGACCGCATCTTTAATTTGGGCTGATTTCACGTCAGGGGGGAGGAGTTGGCAGGATTGCTTCCTCTACTGCTGTGGTCGAATCTACCTGTTGAAACGATGACGGACTATAATAAACTGTTGTTGGTGTGGATTGGCCATCAAACTCTCGCCATTGCCTCTGGCAACTTCGGGGTACTTTACTGCACCAAGCAGAACTTCACCTCTGGCGGTGACTTCCATCCATCTGCATCTGCAGTCTTACCAACAGTTCTCCTTGTCGTTGCTGCTGAGCAACGATGTCTCCTAGGAGATCCTTCACCGTCTCTAACAAGCTCCTCTCCTTAGCAGGCTCCTCCATCGACGGAACTGAGGGTCTTTCTGCCGGTTGTGGGTCAAACCCACACATCTGAAGAGTGGTCAAAGATGGCTTAACCACTGGTTGCAGTATACCCTCATCCCAACCGAATCCTGGGGGTGGGGATATACATGGCATCCCATCTGGCAAAATGACTGGACTCAGCCCTTCAACCATAGTGAAATAAAATTCTTCTTAACTTTGACACTGTGTTTGTAACCCTAAAACTAATGACCGTCCCTACTTTTTAACAAAACCTGGCTAAGTTCTTAAGGAACATAAACCCTACCCGGATTCTCCACCAAAAAAAATGTAACCCGGAAAAAGGGTACACTTAGAAAATGAATAAATAAAGCTAAATAAAAATGCTAACTATGGGGGCACTCGCTTGAACAAATGAGAAAAACTAAGATCGGTAGGGCTAAGACGCGAGGAGATGCACAAAAATAGGAACAGTAACTCAAAGTATAGGTTTCTCAAACAAAAACAACAACAAATAGCTTTATTGACTATAAATCAATCAACAAAAGCAGTATTAATCAATAAAAAAAACCTAGACCAAAACGAATGGACTTGGACCTCGCACTTTAAAATTACTCTGTTTGAAACCTCAACTTAAACAATAGAAACCTAAACCAAGAACTATTAAAAAACTCAACTAAACCAAAACTTAAAATACAAAACACAGTTAAACCAGAGTTAAAACTAAAACACAGTTAAACCCGATTAAAACTAAAACACAGTTAAACCCGATTAAAACTAAAACACAGTGCCATAGAAAAGTTACAAATTAAAATCAAAATTGCTTTAGGAAACCGAGTCCAGAGTAGCAGAAAATACACTTGTAGATGGCAAAATTACATGGTGAAGAAAATCAACACTTGAAGAAGAGAGCTAGAACACATGTGCTCCCTGCGCTGCCAGGCTGCTATCTGATTATTTACATGTATATACAATGCTCAGGATGGGTAAATACACTACCAAAGGATTAAGAAACTGTTTACCAACATAACAAAAGACTTCTATATATAGAAAGGTTTGCGGTAACACCATGTAATAACAATCTCTAAATGAGTTGGGGTGGTTCTGAAAAGAACCGTTGGATTAACTCGACGTTTCGATCAGTATGCTCTGATCGTCTAAGAAATAACAAACTACAAGGTACAGAGGTGCAATAAAACAGCTTAAGGAGGCAGAGTAAACAGAAAAGGCAATTAACTAGAACCTGGAATAACCTAACTTGAATAATAACACAATGAATTTTCTACCCCTACTACACTCGCCACTACTTAAATCCATTGTTGTCCCTAAAAATGTTATACTACACAAGCATTAATAGTAGGTTAAAAAAAAAAAAAAAAAACGTTGACGATTAAGTCTGACATCATTTTTGAACCATTGTGTCCGCCCCATTGCGTCCGTAGAACCATTGTGTCCGACCCATTGTGTCCGTAGAACCATTTTGTCGGACCCATTGTGTCCGTAGAACCATTTTGTCGGACCCATTGTGTCCGTAGAACCATTGTGTCCGCCCCATTGTGTCCGACCCATTGTGTCCGTGGAACCATTATGTCCGACCCATTGTGTCCTACAAACCATTGTGTCCCCCCCATTGTGTCCTACAAACCATTGTGTCCGACCCATTGTGTCCTACAAACCATTGTGTCCTACAAACAGTTGTGTCCTACAAACCATTGTGTCCGACCCATTGTGTAGTACAAACCATTGTGTCTGACCCATTATGTCCTACAAACCATTGTGTCCGACCCATTGTGTCCTACAAACCATTGTGTCCGAACCATTGTGTCCTACAAACTATTGTGTCCGATCCGTTGTGTCCGTAGGACCATTGTGTCCGACCCAATGTGTCCTACAAACCATTGTGTCCGACCCATTGTGTCCTACAAACCATTATATCCGACCCATTGTGTCCTACAAACCATTAAGTCCGACCCATTGTGTCCTACAAACCATTGTGTCTGACCCATTGTGTCCTACAAACCATTGTGTCCGCCCCATTGTGTCCTACAAACCATTGTGTCCGACCCATTGTGTCCTACAAACCATTGTGTCCGATCCATTGTGTCCGTAGGACCATTGTGTCCGACCTAATGTGTCCTACAAACCATTGTGTCCGACCCATTATGTCCGACCCATTGTTTCCTACAAACCATTAAGTCCGACCCATTGTGTCCTACAAACCATTATGTCCGCCACATTGTGTCCAACAAACCATTGTGTCCTACAAACCATTGTGTCTGACCCATTATGTCCGACCCATTGTGTCCTACAAACCATTAAGTCCGACCCATTGTGTCCTACAAACCATTGTGTCCGACCCATTATGTCCTACAAACCATTGTGTCCGACCCATTGTGTAGTACAAACCATTGTGTCCGACCCATTGTGTCCTACAAACCATTGTGTCCGACCCATTATGTCCTACAAACCATTATGTCCGCCACATTGTGCCCAACAAACCATTGTGTCCTACAAACCATTGTGTCCGACCCATTGTGTCCTACAAACCATTGTGTCCGACCCATTATGTCCTACAAACCATTACGTCCGCCACATTGTGTCCAACAAACCATTGTGTCCTACAAACCATTGTGTCCGACCCATTGTGTCCTACAAACCATTGTGTCCGCCACATTGTGTCCTACAAACCATTAAGTCCGACCCATTGTGTCCGTAGAACTATTGTCTCCGACCCATTATGTCCTACAAACTATTGTGTCCGCCCCATTATGTCCTATAAAACCAATGTGTGTACCCGTTTGGATTTCTTTACTTGGAGGGTGGCCAGTTGTCTGTTGATTCTACACTGTTGTTATACTCACTCACTCCACTCACTCGGTCACCCACAGACGGGCTCGAGTATGGCTTTCCGAGTAATTCGGTCTTTACTTGGAGGGTGGCCAGTTGTCTGTTCATTCTACACCGTTTTCGTGTTGCATCACCCCGTTTCAACGATTTTACAATACTTATTTTGTATACAATTATACTAATACTATTCATAAAAGTAATACAGTGTATTATAAACAAACATGAACTGCAGCTGTGAAACGCTTTCAACGATTTCGCAATACATGTATACAATCATTAAAGTAATACACGGCTAGCTTAAAGCGCAGTATAGACCTTCAATAAACTATTAAAGCTTGTATTCAAATTTGAATGCGGTCCAAACATTATTTTTGTCAGCTTCAACAGTTATAGCGAATCTGAAAGCAACCGTTTCAAAACAAAATCGGACAAAACAACTGAATTGACTGTGTTTTTCAGCTAACAATGAAGCGACACATCAAGATCAAAGACCGATTGATTTGAGGTATGCTGATGCCGCAGGGTGCAACATGATTCCCATTTATCTAAATTTACGAGAGAGAGAAGAGAGATGTTTGCTAAATGGTAGTTACTCTATTCGAGAACCAACATATGACAAGGTCTAGGTTCATGGAACAGTAAGGCGTGAGTTGCTGGAGCTACGTTGCCTTTTCGAAACTAAGGTTTCGGCGCCGAAAGTCTGGTAAGTCTGGTAATGTTTAATACAACTTTGTGTGGTGTTCATGTTTGTAATCACTGCGTTAACGGTGACAACCATTCCCTACTTAACCTCAATCAGGTAAGATTTGTGCATAAGTTTTACATTTATGAAATACGAGATACTATAACATAAGTAAATAAAGCATCCTTCCAAGTGCTCAAAAGTGGGCACTTCGGTGTGACAATAATTCATCCAGAATAATAGCCACATTGTAAGTATTGTTTGAAGCTTTGCATGGTATGGAGAAATAAGAAGACACTATAAATAAATAGTGCACTTGCGGGTACAACCATGTGTACATTTCTTAGGGTGAGTGTTGGCTCTGAAAAGAGCCGGTTGGGTCTCGACGTTTCGAACATACTCTGCTCAGAGCCAACACTCAGAGATTTACACATGGTTGTATCCGCAAGTCACTGTTTATTTATAGTTTCTTCTTATGAGCCACATTGTATTAAATGATTTGGGTTTAAAGGACTTGGGAATAGGGGAGATGCAGGAGAGTTGAGCCATACGGAGAGTTGAAATTATATTCCTGTAAGCTTCTAACTAAACTGTCAGGCCAGTATCAGTTACTTAGTCACTAGAACCACTGATGTGGCGTCTTGGTCTATAGTGGTCTGCTCATCCCGTCATAATTCACTAAAAGTGATGGGTGTCCGTTGTCCAGATTCCCCTGGCCATCTTGCTCCCACCTGTATCGTCTTCGGCAACATCTACACATCTGCACCAACGAATCTCTTATACAAGCAAAGCATCCATGTCTCGAAAGAACCTTGATGCCAGTCCAGACGGAGCTTACTAAAAATACACAAAACATACGACTTGTGTGATACTAGAACACTTTAGAAGCTGCAATATAATATTGTGAGAAACCGGGCCGTGCACTCCATTTAGTCCTTTAACAAGAGGATATGCTGGTCCTCTGGATTTGTGTGTGTGCCAATACACCCCCTCCATTCATTTCCAAATGTGTTTGTGTTTTTCATTGATTTAATTTGTGGATTAATCTTGAAATAGAAGTTTGCGGCATGTTTAAAATAAAACCGGCACTATTACCGATATCTCTTATCGTAACCGTACCAGGGCGTGTCCGAACCAAATAAGCGTCTGGCAAAACTTTTTAGATTAAAAAATTTATTTTGTGTCACTGGTGTTGTTATTTAATTTGCCATTCATGCAAGGAAAAAAAAAACATAAAAAGAAAATAAAACTTCATTTGTGATGAACCCAATTGTCTACTTACTTGCAACGAAAACAATAATGCTGAGATTCAGAAGAACCAACGCAGTCGCAAGAACTCCTTGTTTATCATCTACAATTGGCCCAGTGTCATTTGGCATGAGGAGCAAGGACGCCGCCAGCATGTTTATGAAGATGATACCAAGCGAGCACATCTGAAGCCGCTGCTCCGCGGCATCCTTCATTGGTTTCAGGTAGGCGTGGATGAGCAGGAAGAAGACCGACAAGAAGACAGACACAAAGAGTGTGAAGTGGTCCTCGGGTCCGAACAGCAGTATGAAGAGCGTCTGCAGGATCTTACGGGTAAGTTCAATGATCTCCCAGTACCAGAACTCAGCTTTGTAGTTTTCACACAGAAAACTCTCCCAGCTGATTTTGGTATCTGGCTCCACGGTGTCAGTGTCAGTCCCTTCTGACTCTGTGGCAAGGTCATCAGTATCATCTGTCATATTCTGGGTGGGATCGAGCAACACTTGAGCGGAACTCTGACTCGAAACATGTGCTTCTGTATCCTCTATCCCATCATTGGAGGTACTGGGTAACACTTGATCTGAATTCTGACTCGAAACAGGTGCTTCGGTATCCTCTATCCCATCATTGAAGGGACTGGGTAACACTTCATCTGAACCCTGACTCGAAACAGATGCTTCATCTTTTCCATTGTTGACCATTCTTTTGCTATACCACAGAAGTATGAACAATGCGAGCGGGAAACCAACAACGTATACCATAGCTGTCTGGGCGGCATAGTTGTAAGCAGAGTGTTCTGGGCTCTCACAGTCTATTGCGTAATCATACCTCAGCAAGGTGATGTTCAGTTCTTTATCCTCATCCATGTAAAACAGCTTACACCCAGTCGGCAACAGGCTAATTATAACACTGCAAACACTTGGGTACGACAGAAAGAGCAAAATTACAACGATCAAGAAACATCTTCGTTTACTTTTGCTGAGATCATTTCTGCAGTGCGCAGGCAACCCTCGCGCGTTTCTTATGTAGCTTCTTCTGAATCCACAGTAACAACAAGCAACAAGAACAACTGCTATGATGAACCCGAAACCGACCAAGAATTCAATGTAAATATTGGGGTAGGTGAAATCCGGAATAAAGCATCGAGGACTAATCAACCAACCAACTAAGCTGACCTCCATTGTCTTAAAGACTGAGCCCAATGTCTGCAAATTCTTTGGCCAGGGAATGTCGTCTAATGCAGAGAATATTTCCCCCATGACTTGGCAAAAACCAACCACGATTTTCCCGCGTGCTAAGAAGATGCTCACAATATTTCGTTCATTCCGACGATGCCTTCTAAATGCATCCCACACAAAGAAACCAACTATGATGCAGACAACAACAAAGATGCAGAACACTTCGACAACAAACAACGGCCAATCTGGGCAATTCAAACAATGACCAAGCCACGAGTAATACTTATTTGCACATTCGGAACAGAGCCAGCCCTTGTAGCCTTCACTGCAAGTTGAGTCGATACCAATTCCACCATTTGGACACACGTCGTCGCGGGAACATTTGTGTACCTGGGGTAATTTACCGCCAAATCTCTGCGCGCTTCTGTCATATGAGTCATTCATAATGCAGATATTTTTAACAAATTTCATATAGGAATCGTGGTTTTCCTGCGAGATCCGTTCTTCTTGTGAGGTCCAGTTCCACGTCCACCAGTAGCCCGGAAGAAGATGTTGATATTCCCCGGAGCAGTTGAGCCCTTCGTGGGGACACTGATGACATTCGCCAAACCGGTCAGTGCGGTAATAGTTGTCCACACACGGACAAGCTCGGAACCCTGCAGTGGTACTTTTATCTGTTCCTGTTGGACACACCTTACAATCAGTACCTCTCGTGCCAGGTGAAGCTTCGGGTGAGACGTACGTTCCTTTATTGCATTCTTTACAGTTCATCTTCTTGTTAATCGAAGACTGAGCAGTTTTATTTTGGTAGAACCCGCCTGTGGAGTAAACATAAAGTTAAAACCAATTTGCAATAATTTATCTGATAATCAATATTAACAAAACACAATCGGTGATCGTAAATATTGTAACGAACTCGAAAGTCCCGCCGGTGCGCAGCGTTGGAGAGTGGCCACCGCCGGATCATGATACGCTCCCAAGACAGCTGCCATGAACTAGGTGTGAACTAGTCGCTGATTGGACGAGTTATCACACGCATTTGTTGATGTATAACATTGTATAACATAATGTATAATGATAAGAGATTATCCAGGTGCGCTGACAGGAAATGGGTCTGGAAGAACGTACCAGGTGGAATGGTTATACAAGCGGGCAGTGATTACCAGGTGGGCTTATCGGGGCGGTTTCTTACCGTGGGAAAACAACGATTTAATGCCTAAAATCCGCAGTAAAAAAATCAACATGATAAAAAGAAAAGTATTTTTTGCAAACCTACCGGGAGGACACGGAACGCATTTAGCGTCTTGTCCATATGTGCCCTGTGGACAAGGCGTGCATTGCCAGTCAAAAAAAGAGGGCTGTTGGCGACACACTAGACCCGATGAGGCCAACGCATCATCATACTTTAAAAACTTCATGTCGAATGGACGATTGAAGTCATCACCGACCAACTCACTGCAAAAATAATTACTTGAAATTTGAACACTTTTTCATAAAAATTTCAACATGTTTTACTATTTTTTTTTTAAGATTCAAAGACACTGGACACTATTGGTATTTGTCAAAGACTAGTCTTCTCACTCAGTGTATCTCAACATATGCATGAGATAACAAACCTGTGAAAATTTGAGCTCAATTGGTCGTCGAAGTTGCGAGATAATAATGACAGAAAATACGCCCTTGTCACACTAAGTTGTGTGCTTTCAGATGCTTGACTTCGAGGCCTCAAAATCTGAGGTCTCCAAATCAAATTCGTGGAAAATTACTTCTTTCTCGAAAACTACATCACTTCAGAGGGAGCCGTTTCTCACTATGTTTTCTATTATCAACAGCTCCCCATTACTCGTTACCAAGTAAGGTTTTTATGCTAATAATTTTGTTTTTTGTAATTATCAATAGTAAACTGTTCTACGGAAGAAGCGTTAAACTTTGTTACTTACACATTGAGGTCTGTCCTATTCAAGTGCGGCATTTGCCGGAGGCTGTTATCAATGGATCTATAATATAAAAAAATATATAAAAAATATACAAATTATAATACAGTATTTGTATTGATATTTATTTCTTTTATTTTAAATTTTAAATATATATTTTCTCTGTACAGGTATATGTACAGAACCCCTAAATGGACATTTAAAAAAAGTTGTAATTATCAGATGCTTGAATGCGAGACAACAGCTGAGGTCTCAAATTCAATTCAATTATTTACGTGAGAAATTACCTTTTTCTCAAAAACTACGTTACTTCAGAGCGACCCGTTCTCACACTGTTATACTTTTCAACAGCTTTCCATTGCGCGGTAACAAGTAAGTTTTTATGCCAACATATATTTCGAGTAATCACACATAGTATCTAGGTCCTTTGTCCACGATGTTTAATCAAATAAATTAAAACAAAATAACAATTCAGTAAAGAAAAATAATAAAAATAACATACATGTAAGTGAACTAATCGTTTAGTGATTTAACATGAGCTTTAAAGGCAGTGGACACTATTGGGAATTACTCAAAAATAATTATATGTATAAAACCTTACTTGGTTACTAGTAATTGGGAGAGGTTGGTGGTATAAAACATTGTGAGAAACGGCTCCCTCTGAAGTAACGTAGTTTTCAAGAAAGATGTAATTTTCCACGAATTTGATTTTGAGACCTCAGATTTAGAATTTGAGGTCCCAAAATCAAGCATCTGAAAGCACACAACCTTGTGTGACAAGGGTGTTTTTTTCTTTCATTATTATCTCGCAACTTCGACGACCAATAATTAAGCTCATGTTTTCACAAGTTTGTTATTTTGTGCATTTGTTGGGATACAGCAAGTGAGAAGACTGGTCTTTGACAATTACCAATATAGCGTCCAGTGTCTTTAAAATAAAGTGTTTCAAAAGTGTTCGTTAGTAACGGTCAAGGCACTCCTAAGGGCCACATGCTGCCTTATGGGCTAAACCATGGATTAGATTTCGAACTCCTCCCTTTAAACAAAGGAAATAAAAAGTTTATGCAGACAACGAACCTGTGTACAGGGTTGTATTATTTGCCTGCCTAAACATATATACAGCTTCGTTTTCCTTGCGATTTAAAGACACGTTTGTGTCAAAACCAGTATTCTCACTTGGTGTATTCCATTTGCAGAAAATAACAAATCTGTGAAAATCAGGTGATCGTCGAAGTTGCGAGAGAAAAAATGCTAGGTAAAAACACTTGTCGCACAAGTTGTGTGCTTTCAGATACCATGATTTCGAGACCACAGCTGAGGTCTCGAATTCAATTCAAATATTTTAGCGAGACATTACTTCTTTCTCGAAAACTACGTTACTTCAGATGGAGCCGTTTCTCACAATGTTTTATACTATCAACAGCTCCCCATTACTCGTATCGTAACCAAGTACGTTTTCATGCTAACAACTATTTTGAGTAATTACCAGTGACCAGTGCCTTTAAGTTTAAAGCTGTACTTACACGTAACAGTCCGGTCCCAAGTCTGGCCAGATGGTATCCTTAATTGTGGTAATCGGATTTCCGTGCATCAATCTAATCAAACATGAAAGCATAATTTTATGCACAGGAAATTGAATCAAATAAAGTTTTTTTAAGGCGAAGGGTTAGCATGGGAACATTTACCAACACAGCATAAGTAACTCACACATACATCCAACAATTAGGGTAAACAAGTGCAGACTGAAAAAATAATGCCATAATCGGTCAATAAAATGGAGTCGACAAAAATTGTTGATCCCACCTACAAAATTCTACTTTAAAGACATACTTGAGCGAAAAAGGCAAGTCGTGATCTTTGCTGAATTTCATTTGAAATGTTTCAAACAAGTTTCAAACATGTTTCAAAGGAAATCGAGTCATATCAAAGTCGTTTCAAATACCCAATATCCAGTGCTATTATGATTACGTCATCACTCATGTTACTCTATAGTTGGGAGCTCCAATTTGTATAGCCGCTTTGTTGTAGCATGGGAGGTACAACGAGGCGAATTCCCAATCATGACGTCAAATCATGTTCATTTTGACGCACGCCGTCAACGGCAGAAGAGTTTTTAGTTTTTCAACACCTTGAGGTTGGGGCCTGATTTTTTAATCGATTACGAAACATTCAGAAGTGTACACAAATAAAAATTACATTTAAACGGTAAACAAACACGTTATAAACAAGATAAATCAGCGTTCCCGTGTAAAACAAATTCGCTCCAAGTGGCTGTTTAACTAGTGGAGAGTGATATGATATCATAACCGGTTATGAAATTAAATCAGAGAAAAATGATTGATCCCACGTCCAAAATTGCAATTCAATTGTTATACGGACTATTATATACTTTCCTAAATCATTTGACTTACATTTGCTTGATGGTGCCACCGTTCGTAGCGAATGGTCTGGTGCCAACATTTGATAAATTACCCTGGAACATAATTCTGGAGAGAGGAAAAAAGAAATGCAAGATAGAAAACATAACAAGACTCAATATATATTTGGTTTGCGGTAACACCATGTGTGTATCTACTTGCCAGGTAGAGTTGTTCTTAGGGAACTGACTTGCTTTATTCTACTGCCGTGGAGTAGATAATCGGAGGGTCGGGAGTCTACTCCACGGCAGTAGAATAAAGCAAGACAGTTCCCTAAGAACAACTCTACCTGGCAAGTAGATACACACATGGTGTTACCGCAAACCAAATATATATTGATACCTCACCATGCAATGCCTCAAATCCTATATAACAAGACTCCTTAAAAGTAACAACATAGTGCAATTTGTAAGTTATTTATTTATTTGTTTATTTATTATTTACCCTGTGGAAACCTCTCAGTGAAACACTGTTTTTCACTAGGTGCCCAGTAATTCGGGGAAAGTATACATCGGTGTATTGTGAAACCAACATAAAATGTAGTTGTATGAATCTAGTTAGCAGATTTTACGTGTGTAGTTACGACATGATTGACCCTCATCATAAGGCTTTACTCTAGATACATAAGGTCAGTTATGATCGTGGCGAGCATCACCTAAAAATATATATTGTGGTTTAAAAAAATAACTTATCACTATCGAAAAAAGCTCCTTTTTAACACAATTACAAAAACACTCTTAAAGGCAGTGGACACTATTGGTATCTCAACATATGCATAAAATAACAAAGCTGTGAAAATTTGAGCTCAATCGGTGATCGAACTTGCGAGATAATAATGAAAGGAAAAAACACCCTTGTCACACGAAGTTGTGTGCGTTTAGATGGTTGATTTCGAAACCTCAAGTTCTAAACCTGAGGTCTCGAAATCAAATTCATGGAAAATTACTTCTTTCTCGAAAACTATGGCACTTCTCCCCATTACTCGTCACCAAGAAAGGTTTTATGACAATAATTATTTTGAGTAATTACCAATAGTGTCCACTGCCCTATGTATTGTTTACTTACAGGTAACTGAGGCTTGTCTCATAAAACTGAAAGTCTGCCATTTGCATTATCGGATTTTGATAAATGAATCTGCAAAGAAATCAAAGTATTAGTAGTATAAAACATTCATATAATAACTTCTCGTTCACAATTTGTTATTATTGAAAATGTGATGCCGCGCTACTTTTGTAAGGGTCGTTTTGTTTTAAGGAAGTAAGTTCTTAGGAATCAATGTGTAGTGAAGAGGTTTTCAAATAGTGGTTTAATCCCAACGACGCCTGGTTCTTGATAATTTTAATTCTAATTCTTGATAAGTTGAGGTAAATATTATCAAGAACCAGGCCACTTTGATTCCCATTCATGAATACCTTTTCGGTCAAATAACATCAACACTTTTGGCCAAAAAGTAAAATAAATGCAAACATTATCGTTGTTCAATGATTTCTTTCAATACAACACCCCTCCAGCTATGAAATGGTAAGGCCCTCCGCCGCCCTCGGGTAAACAACTCCTTATAAGGGAATGCTGTGCGCGTCGCGCGTATCGCGTGATGTGGCACAACTGTCCCGGCTGTTGCTCTCGCGACCAATAGGAATGAAGAAACTGTCTTATAAGCACAGGTGCAGGCTATAAATGCTTAAATGGACTTGCACCAGCATATCTTGCATCAGACAAAACCCGTCTTGCTGAAAAAAAAATCAGCAGCAAATCTCTTCAATCCGCTGCATACAAATCATTTTCCTTAGCCGCTCCAGGACTGTGGAACCATCTTCCCATCACAATACGCACCTCAATTTCACCGCCTATTTTCAAGAAAGCACTTAAAAAACATCTTTTTCCTTAGTGTCTGTTTATTGCTTTATTGTTCATTTGTTGTATTATCTGCATTGCTGTTGTTTGTCTAAAGCGCTGTGGTCTAAATGAAATGGCGCTGTATAAAAACCCATTGTATTGTATTGTATTGTATTGTATTGTATTGTATTGTATTGTATTGTATTGTATTGTATTGTATTGTATTGTATTGTATTGTATTGCATTGCATTGCATTGCATTGTATTGTATTGTATTGTATTGTATTGTATTGTATTGTATTGTATTGTATTGCATTGTATTGTATTGTATTGTATTGTATTGTATTGTATTGTGTTGTATTGTATTGTATTGTTTAAGCTCGCGTGTCACGCCCATGTTTCAACACTTTTTACTGGTCATTAACAAAGGTTTATACACACCCACGAGACGCGCTCTCCACCAATAGGAAGAGCGAAACTGTCTGAGGTATTTATAAATAAAGGGTTCTGCGTTTGAAATTAATAATGTTTAATTTAAAATAAGATAGCAACTGTACATGATTATTTTGTTGTTGACAATTTGTAATTATTTTGTTAAGATTTGTTGTTGTGTATACTTGAACAGAGGCTTATTAGCATTGTCATTATTTGTATGAAGTCCTCCCTCATGTCAAACATCAGAACTAGCCACCCAAACCCTAGCTTTTTGTCAAGGCCTCATGGCTTGGACAGCTTCGTAGAGCCGCGGTCCCAAGCGACTGGAACGTGAGACTACACACGCGAGTGGCGAAGCCACGATGGCCTTTTCCAACTTGTTTGCAGTTTTTTATGTGTTTCTTTAAATCTCGACTTTTGCTACCCAACTGCAAAAGGCCAAACCAATCAGAATAGACCCTTCCAATAAAAAAATGTTAATTGCACAACGCGCCTTCGAACTAACATTTTGGTTGGCAAAATGAGGGAACATCGCGCTGCTTTGTGCACGGCTAATGGGTGCCTGACGCAGACGCGATTGCGCGTCTGCTTAGTGCACAACTCTATGGCGTTTGCCAACCAACAGGGTCTGTACGCATGCGTGAATGTGATTAGCATATTTCACGGGAAGGGTCCATTGCGACGGGGGTCGGCGAGTCAGCACACATTAATGCATGTTTCATACTCAAAACCGCAAAACAAGTTAGAAACCTTCGCCACTCGCGTGTGTGGTCTCCCGTTCCAGTCGCTTGGGTCCGCCGCGGCTCTACGAAGCTATCCAAGCCACGACGGGCTTGACAAAAGGCTATCACAACCCTCGGAGAAAACTTACAGAGACTGTAGAGAGTGAAGTCCTTTGAACATGGTTTCGTCCAAAGCGGTGATGCGATTATTTTGCAGGTAGAGTAGTTCAAGTTTGTCCTGTGTTCGTAAAAGTTCACCGGGAAATCTTGACAGCTCATTCACCGATAAATCACTACACACAAAAAAGCAGAAAAAAACGTTTATTTATTTTGTTACAATTCTTCAGACATTATACACGGTGCTTACAAATTGGACAGGGGCTGTCGAGGTTACAACCATATAAAAAAATTGTCATATTACATCATGTATTGAGATGTGTAAAGGCCGAGCCACACTGCAGCGATAACGAAAACGATAACGTCCACGAAGCAAAGAGAAAGCATTCTACTGGTTGAATTGCTCCACGCAGAATACGCCCACGCTTATTCAACCAATCGAGGGTGTGCATTGTTAACATTCTCGTTTTCGTTCTCGTTGTCGAGGCCTGTGTGACCGGTGTGGCGGTTTCAGTCTTCCGCCGTGTTCAGTTTTCCGGGTGACGTAGTCGGACATATCAGCACGTTGTTCGAACAGTTTTAGCTTTCCGGCGTGTTCAGTTTTCCGGATGACCTGTCAGATACCGCCGCGAGTACCCTGGCGAGTACTGTAGTTCTCTCAGCAGTGACCCCAAATTGTTTATTATTACGATTCTTTTCTGTGTAGTCACATAATCTCTGGCACAATCTTTACATGTATTCATGGGTACAACTTTAGGCAGGTCACACTCTGCTTGCATAAAAAACAACTCATACGATCAACGCGTTTGCCGCTAGTTGTACTCGACTCGTGGACGCCGCCATGACAGCTACCGGGGGGGGGGTAACGGATGACTCAATACGGCACTAAAAAATTGACTACTTTCGCTTGCTGTGCGCAGGCATCGCATGACGTAATGCTACCGTATTTGGTCATTCGGAAAACTGAACACAGCGGAAAAATGAAACCGCCACACCTGGCCTTAAAACTAGACCCCTTCCAACTTTAATAGATGTAAAATTTGCATCGGGGATAAAGAATATTAATTTTGGTTTTTACCCATATACACCGATGTGTGTTAGCACTGTATACTCAGTACTTGATACCCGAATTCTGTGAAAAAAAATCACAGGCATAAATACTCGGGTAATATGGCTGTGTGTTTTTTTTACACATAAATCGGGTAAGTACTGAGTATACAATGCTGACACACATCGGTGTATATGGGTAAAAAACAAAATTAATATAATAGTATAACTAGAACAGCGAACTATCGATCGCCAGATTAAAGACCACTTAAAGACTATTTTTGTTTTGTTACTTTTATTTTGCTTGGTTTGAGAGTAATTTTGTCAGTGCTTGTCAGCTAGTATTTACATCCGTTTGAATCGCTACATCGACTACTTACATCAAGTACACCACCGTCATGTTGACCAACAAATCCTTTGGTAGTCTCTCATCAATCAGCTTGTCTCCAGAAAAAGATCTGAACAGGGAAAAAAATATAAAATCAAAACTCCACAAACATCGACTCATGCTTTCAAAAATTCGGATAATGATTTAAACCATTAAATTTAGTGCAGTAGATTGCAGTTCTTTGCAGTGCGGGACAGTGCAATGGATTGCCATTTTTCTTTATTTATTTATTTTTTTTTTTTTGTTTCTTCGGACAAAACAATAAAACAAGGGAAGGGCAAAATTCAAAAAAACTGTAATAAAAAAAATAAAAAAAGTGCCCTCCCAGAACCTAATAGTTCTTTTGTTGAGTACACAGTGGTATGTACTCTTGAAATCATAAGAAAGAAACACTAACTTCGTAAGGAGGTCATCGGCCTTTGGTAGAATACATGTATGGAAAGGTATGCGGTAACACCCTGTAATGACTATCTCTAAATGTGTAGGATGATTCTAAAAAGAACCGCTGGTTGTCACTCAAAGTAATGTTCAATAAACGTATACAAGGAGAGCTATATATATTGACTATGTTGTCAATTTAATATAGCTCTATGCATGTACCACATTTTGAGAAAAAAATCTGAGTTCGATGTATTGTAGTTTTGGGTTATGCCACTTCATCTGAACATAGTTCTTGACATAAACGGTTTAACCATTGTCTAATTGTTGAAAGTACACATCAAGGGCGTGATATCTTTTTTTTTCCACGGTAAAAAAAAACCGCCCACTATATCCCACCCAGTCAAGCAACTGGGTGTACTGGCCCAGCTTCAAACTTTTCCCTTTTGGGTCATTGTTGTCAAGTCCACACCCATGACTCCCCTTCCAAAGACCAAACAATGGACAAAACCTTAAGCTGGGATTAATCCCCCAAGTCCATAATCCTTTAACAATTGCCCATTATAATGGCTGAGATGGATACAAAAGCGGGCAGTGAATTCCAGGTGGGGTAACCGGGGCCGTTTTTTACTGTGGAAGAAAAGATCTCACATGTAAAGATTCCTCCTATTAGCTTTTATCACAGCTTCGGCCCTACTTTCCAGAAATTATTTAAATTAATTATTGGACACTATTGGTAATTGAAGACCAGTCTTCTCACTTGCTGTATCTCAACATATGCATTAACAAACCTGTGGCAATTTGAGCTCAATTGGTCGTTGAAGTTGCGGAAAAAACTATGAAAAAACACCCTTGTCACACAAAGTTGTGTGGCTTCAGATTGTTAATTTCGAGACCTCAAACTCTAATTATGAGGTCTCGAAATCAAGTTCGTGGAAAAATAGGCCTATTTCTTTCTCGAAAACTACTGTCTTCACAGAGGGAGCCGTTTCTCTCAATGTTTTATACTATCAACCTCTTCACATTTTTACTCGTTACCAAGTAAGGTTTTATGCCAATAATTATTTAGTTATTTTAATAGTGTCCACTGCATTTAACAGTACCGTAAGGGAATCTATTCAACTGCCACATGATTTGCGTGTTGAAATGCTAATTTTGGACTGTGATGTTAATAGTATTAATCATGTTTTGTATTTTAGGTTTTAGACCTAATTGCGTTTTTAATACTTCAGGATTTCTATTTATTAAGTTTGTTTACTAACTGGTTGAATGTTTTTTTATTTATTTTGCCTCCCGTTGCTATAATTCCGTGTTTTCCTATGTTTTAATTTGTCCATATTTCCATGTCCAGCTCCCTAGAGCATGTCTACATGATAAGGGCGCTTTATAAGTTTTGGCATTATTATTATTTTTTTTAGTATATCAATTTTTCAAACTATTTTTAGTTAGAGACTCCTTGGGCATTGGAGATTAGCCTTAGGTTACCGTGACCCCACGTCGACCTCTACTTCCGGGTCAACCGGAAGTGGCACCATAACTCAAGAACTATTCAACATTTTCAAACCTTTTTTTCAGTTATAGACTCCTTGGTCATTTTAGCACATAATCCAAGCAAAAGAACACGGAACAGCTTTGTGTTTGTTCACAAACACCTAATGTCTAGTTATTATTAATGTTATTATTATTATTATTATTATAGTAAAAAAAACAAAGACATATTTACTTACAAAGCTCTGGCCAAATATACACCTCTGAACAGTAATGGAGAGATCTTTCGAATAGGGTTGCTAGAGAGGTAACTGTAAACAACAATAATATTATATTATTTATATTCCTTTTTGATATTTACAAAGGAACGAACAGTATGACAACCGATATGGTTGAATTGCACTAGAACATGTACAGTATACAAATATATTTAAAGAAACGTTACATAATTGAAAAGAAAACAAATCGTGTAGAACACAGATTTACATAAAACTTACATGGTATAATTTATGATGATGATAGTAGAAAACATCCCTTGAAATATTTTTCTCTGAAATTTCATATTTGATGAGAAATAAATAGTCTAATTTCGCGTTTGGAGTTTATCGCTCAGTGAGCGTTTTATTCAATTTTGTTTTGGCATCGATGCAAAGCAAAATTTGTAATCGGTTTTTTACTATTATCTCGTGACCCAGATGGCCGATTGATCTCAAACTTCTAGAGGTTTGTCAGTTTATTTGTATGGTGGGTTACATAAAGCGCGTACACTGCCAGCAACTGTTTTGTTAGCAAAACCAAATCTGTAAGGTTCCTTTAAAAGGAGCTAAAAGGTTGACCAGTTTTTAAACACTCTGCTGATCAGAAACACTAGAGTTTGAATCCGGTGCTGAATCTTAACCGCTCGGCCACGACACTTCCACAATAATAACAATAGTAGTTTGATCCGTTTGAGTAGTGTTTGAGATGCCTTCAGGTCTTTTCTGTTTGGTTTCACTCTTGCATCGATGTGTGTTAGCACTGTACACTCACTACTATTTACCGAGTTCTTTGCAAATAAATCACATGTGTATTACAGCAGTGTCTTACCAACTAGACCACCGACACTGCCTGGTAGCTAGAGACAGCTCGAATCATTTGTTTTAGCAGCGGGTACTGTGACGACTTATTTTATTAGATGTTACATTTGCATCGGGGATAAAGAATATTCATTTTGATTTTGTCCATATAGACGATACGACCTATGTTTACATTTAAACAGCCCTCTGTTATAAAAACACTGTATACGTCATGTTTCTCCGGGCAAAAAGACACGTAGTCATGGTAAGATTGCATACACTTTCTAGCTGGCTGCCAAAACACAAAGGTTTTGCCCGGCGGTGTGCGCGCGAATCATGTTATATGCAAGTAACATCATACATCATTTTTTATTTGTAAAACAAAACCGAATCGTTTAGTTCATGATCTTCAACAATCCAGATGTAATTTTGTGAATGAAGTTGTAGGTATTAAAGACACTGGACACTATTAGTTATTGTCAAAGACAGTCATCTCACTCGGTGTATCTCAACATAATATGCAACAAATAACAAACCTGTAAAAACTAGAGCTCAATTAATTGGTCGGTCGAAGTTGCGAGATAATAATGAAAGACGTTGTGTGCTTTCAGATGCTTGATTTCGAGACCTCAAGACCTAAGGTCTCGAAATCAAATTCGTTGAAAATTACTTCTTTCTCGAAAACGACGTTACTTCAGAGGGAGCCGTTTCTCACAATGTGTTATACTATCAACAGCTCCCCATTCCTCGTTACCAAGTAAGGTTTTATGCAAATAATTGTTTTGAGTATTTACCAATAGTGTCCACTGCCTTTAATGCCCTAAGCAAAACAAAAAGTTTTCTCAAAAACAAAAACAAAAGACTTCAGAAAAGCCAAAAAACTCACATGTCATGAACACGCCGTTCAGAATCTGTCTTATATGTAAATAGGTCATCTGGAAGTTCCTGTAAATTGTTGCCTTCGAGCCGTCTGCAGTGGAAAGAAAAGTCGGGTTATAAGACCACAGTATCACTATCAGTGTAAACAAAAACGAATAGTATGGAAAAGGATGCAATTGTCTTTTACAATTTTTTAGTAAACAATGTGTACTACAATAAGTTGTTGTTTAAGGTGCGTTCGATTAGCTTCCCTGTGTCGACCCCGCGGTGCTCACTCGGGTGAGCCCCTGATGACAAGAGTAGGGCTAACCGAACGACCACTCACCCTCTCGTGGTGATGTCAAGCATATTGGGCCACCCCAAGTGACCCACTGCACAAGCACGGCACTTGGGACTGACCCGGGTGAGCCCCTGGAATGACACCAAAGCTCGATCGGGGTCGACCCTGGGAAGGTAATCAAACGCACCCATAGTTTCAAGGTTGTTCTTATTTTAAGTCCCCTTTCGCCACATTTTCACAGCATAGCATGACGCTAAAAGGTAGTCTGGGCTGTTATGTATGAAATCAGAGACTTGCGGTTTTTTTTGCTAAGGATGGATTTTTTTATTTTATTGTGTAGTTTTTGAGTGGTCTCGAATTTAAGCATGAAAGCACACAACCACCTGGCGTCCAAAACAAAAATATTTATAATGGGTGTTCGATAAGCTTCCCTGGGTCGACCCCGCGGTGCTCACTCGGGTGAGCCCCTGACAAGAGCTAATCGAACGATCACACTCGCCCTCTCGTAGTGACGGCATGCACCTCAGGTCACCCCAAGTGACCCACTCCACAAGCAGGGCACTGGGGGATGAATATTTGTTTACCCTGCCGCTGTGGTTGGCTCTTTCCGTCAGATTACGTCATAACGCAATTGGCCTGCTCTTTACCAAATCATTGCAATGTTGTTTGGGGGGAAACAAAATGGCGACGAGGGAGCCCCGTCAAAGCTATTCAAACGTACCGGGGAACCGGGGTCGACCCAGGGAAGCTAAACGAACGCGCCCATTAAAAGCCTGTGTAGTAAACCACTCACATTGTATTCGTAAAACCTCCTAATGTGTAGCTCTCTATCCGTGTCAAACGATTCCTCATGATGCCTCTAAAATATACGATAAATTTAATGTGTGTCATTACACATCAATATATAAAGACAGCAAAAAAAAAGTTACGCGGCTGTTGTAAAAGCACCTATAATTTAAAACTTGTTATGCGTATTCTGAAAATTAAAATACCAGGAGACGGAAAATTTTGTTACGGTGATTTTGATACCTTGTTTGTTTCAATCGGTCGCGTATTGTTGTCGCGGTATGTGCTTACAGGATAAAAGTGTCAATGTTTATTGTTGCAGTAACTCCTATTGACATGATTGATCTCTCCTCTGATTCAGCGTGAAGCTAATAGCGGGAATTTTGAAAATCTGCTCTTGTCCAATGGAAGTGTGCACTTTTCAACTGTAAGCAGGTACAACGACAACATTTCCGATGTGTCAAAATCACCATAATTAAGTTTTCCGTCTCCTGGTATTTTCATTTTTCGAATACGAGTAACAAGTTTAAAATTATAGGTGCTTTTACAACAGCCGCGTTACCTTTGTTGCTGTCTTTATTTGGTTTGCGGTAGCACCATAAGTGTATCTACTTGCCAGGTACTAAGTAGAGATTGTTCTTAGAGAATGATTAGGTGTTCGGCCAACAGCCGAACAACTATTGTTATTGTTCTGTTTTTTTTTTTAGGTGTTCGGCCAACAGCCGAACAACTATTGTAATTGTTCTGTTTTTTTTTTTGTTTTTTTTCCCTCGCGTTCTTCTTTCCCTGCGAACCTTCTCCAGCAATTTTAAACAAAAGTAAAGCTTGTACAAACTTAAAACCACTTTTTGGGAATGATGACGTCATTGATGACGTCATGGCAAGGTTTTTAAAGTTGAAAAACGACATTTGCTTTTTGCTGTATCTCAACGAATATGAATGCTATGATGTTCATACTTGGGCATCAGATAGATAAAGACTTGGACAACATTTGAAAAGTTAACGCCAAAATCGTATGACCTTAACTTCCGGTCGGTACCCTGGGTCAAAGTTCGCCTTCGCATTTTTTCATCAAAAAACAACTTTTGAGCTTTAAAACAAAAGTAAAGCTTGTACAAACTTAAAACTTACTATGTACATAGGTTATAGTGATTAGATGAAACCGCCACTTTTTTGGAATGATGACGTCAATGATGACGTCATGACAGGGTTTTTAATGTTCAAAAATGATCATTTGCTTGTTGCTGTATCTCAACGATTATAACAGCTATGATGTTCATACTTAGGCATCAGATAGTTTAAGACTTACACAACATTTGAAAAGTTAACGCAAAAATCGTACGACCTTAACTTCCGGGTCGTTACCCTGGGTAAAAGTTCGCCTTCGTGTTTTTTTATTCGTGTTTTTTCATCAAAAAACAACTTTTGAGCTTTTAAACAAAAGTTAAGCTTGTATAAACTTAGAACTTACTATGTACATAGGCACCAGTGAGTAGATGAAACCGCCACTTTTTGGGAATGATGTCGTCATTGATGACGTCATGGCAAGGTTTTTAAAGTTGAAAAACGACATTTGCTTTTTGCTGTATCTCAACGAATATTAATGCTATGATGTTCATACTTGGGCATCACATAGATAAAAACTTGGACAACATTTGAAAAGTTAACGCAAAAATCGTATGACCTCATCTTCCGGTCGTACCGGAAGGTCAAACTCTGCCTTTGTGTTTTTTGTGTTTTTTTGTAAAAAAAGACAATTTGTTGTCATAACTCAAGATTGATATGGAATTTAACATTGAAACTCCTCAGACAATTGAACCTTAATAATAAGACCACACAAACTTAATGATGTCATGATGACGTCATCAGGTTTTGAATTACAACAAATCAAAGTTAAATGTTTTAAAGAAATCATAACTCCTGAACCACATAATGGATTTTGACAATCTACATATCATCGGACAGGTCGATCAAACTTCAAAAAACGCTACACACAAAATGACCCCATTTGACCTTGACTTCTGGTTCAAACCAAAAGTTGAACAATTTTACAAATTTTGATCTCTAAAACTACGTAACATTTCAAATTTTGCATCCCGTCATAGATGAGTGATCCTGCTCAAACTTTCCCACAGAGATGATACCAATTTGACCTGAAACTCTGGTCGAAATCGGACGATAAAGCCCACGGATGTGTTGACCCGCGTGATAACTGCGTACACTGCAAAAGCGCTTTGGCTGGCCGTTCCGCTCCATTGATCACACCTTTATCAGTCCACGAGGCCTGTGTGTTCTGCTCGGAATAGTGCATCGTTTGACTGTACGCGTGATTTCCATTCATGTTTTGACAAGTCTCAGGTCATTGTACTTACAACGTAGCGCTAGTTTAATGGTGTACCAACATTTTACAATTGAAGTCCGCTCATATTCGGCGTCAAATTGTTCCCCTGGTCGCCCTTCTCATGGCTTAATTATCAAAACGGAATTAAAGACGAAGCTTCGCTGAGATGGCCACCTACTTCAGTGATTCGTATGACTTTTAATTATGTGAGAAAATGCAACCAGAAAAAGACGAACATTGGTTATGTTTTGATCAAACACCGGGAAGCGGATTCGTGACATCGACTCGTGAAGGGTGTTTCTAACCGGCACTCACGGCAGTGTTTAGCGCGCTACACGGTAAGCTTTGTGTGAAAATCATTGCTTTTCAAAATAAGTGTTTATTTAATGCCTAACAAAATCTAACGTGCATCCCAGTTATCGTAGTTGTATCTGTACCCGTGTCGTACACTTGCGAAACCTCTGTAATACTTAATAAATAAGTCTTTTACAGTTATTTACTTCACAAGTCTAAAATTAGTAAACTGTTGTTTCGTATAAAGTTTCCCAAAATCCAGTTAACCTTTTAAGAAGTTTACTCTTGAGTTAAACATTACAAGGATCACAAACCTTCAAACTTTGCACATAGTTAGCTCTTTACTAATAAAATACATCGCTTTAATAAGTATTAACCTTAGCATTTATTTTCTCTGCAAAGAAAGGTATAAATGTAATAGATTTACACTTTTACTTTCTGTGAAAATTAAAAAGCTATCAACAATCTGTTCATAGATTTAATTTTCCTCGTGTTCTTCTTTCCCTCTGAACCTTCCCAAGCAATTTTAAACAAAAGTAAAGCTTGTACAAACTTAAAACTTACTGTGTACATAGGCAATAGTGAGTAGATGAAACCGCCACTTTTTTGGAATGATGACGACATTAATGACGTCATGACAAGGTTTTTAATGTTGAAAAAATACCATTTGCTTGTTGCTGTATCTCAACGAATATAAAAGCTATGATGTTCATACTTAGGCATCGAATAGATAAAGACTTGGACAACATTTGAACAAAAGTAAAGCTTGTACAAAATTAAAACTTACTATGTTCATAGGCAATAGTGAGTGGAATAAACCGCCACTTTTTTGGAATGATGACGTCATTGATGACGTCATGACAGGGTTTTTAATTTTGAAAAATGACCATTTGCTTGTTGCTGTATCTCAACGAATAGAAATACTATGATGTTCATATTTCAGCATCGGATAGATAAAGACTTGGACAATATTTGAAAAGTTAACGCCAAAATCGTACGACCTTAACTTCCGGGTCGTTACCCTGGGTCAAATTTCGCCTTCGTGTATTTTACAGAAAAAAAAACTTTTGAGCTTTTAAACAAAAGTAAAGCTTGTACAAACTTAAAACTTACTATGTTCATAGGCAATAGTGAGTGGAAGAAACCGCCATATTTTGGGAATGATGGCGTCATTGATGACGTCATGACAGGGTTTTGAATTTTGAAAAATTACCATTTGCTTATTGCTGTATCTCAACGAATAAAAAAGCTATGATGTTCATATTTCAGCATCGGATAGATAAAGACTTGGACAATATTTGAAAAGTTAACGCCAAAATCGTACGACATTAACTTCCGGGTCGTTACCCTGGGTCAAAGTTCGCCTTCGTGTATTTTACATGAAAAAAACAACTTTTGAGCTTTTAAACAAAAGTAAAGCTTAGTACAAACTTAAAACTTACTATGTACATAGGCATTAGTGAGTAGATGAAACCGCCACTTTTTGGAATGATGACGTCATTGATGAGGTCATGACAAGGTTTTTAATGTTTAAAAATGACCATTTGCTTGTTGCTGTATATCAACGAATATAAAAGCTATGATGTTCATACTTGGGCATCGGAAAGATAAAGACTTGGGAAACATTTGAAAAGTTAACGCCAAAATCGTACGACCTTAACTTCCGGGTCGTTGCCCTGGGTAAAAGTTCGCCTCCGTGTTTTTTTTATAAAAAAAAACAACTTTTGAGCTTAACTACGGCATAACTCAAGATTGAGATCGATTTGAACCTTGAAACTCAACAGATAGTTGAACCTTCAAAATTACGTTATCGGGTATTAAATAACAATAAAACAACGTTTAAAATTTGTAAAAATCATATGGCGCGAAAGTTTTTGGGGGAATTTCCAACAGCGCTCTCTTTTTGCCCACCAAAGAGGGCGCTGTTGATTCTCAAATCTGTGTACAGCATCAAGTGCAGGGGTGAGCTAGATTTTTAAAGGGCTTTCATAAGTTGCAAACAAAAAAACTGATGCCAATCTCACACAAACATATTGCATTTGTGAAGAAACAAGGCGGTCAAAAGTATGATACAACTTTAACTATAAAATAACGACACATTGTATAAAAAACATCTTTATAGTTCAATGTTTTTGAACTACGTCATCACGTAACGTCCAACCGAACACCGTGTTTTTGTAATTAACAAAAAACACTATGTCTAGTTCCTCGCGTTCTTCTTTCCCTGCGAACCTTCTCCAGCAATTTTAAACAAAAGTAAAGCTTGTATAAACTTAAAACTTACTATGTACATAGGCAATAGTGAGTAGATGAAACCGCCACTTTTTGGGAATGATGACGTCATTGATGACGTCATGGCAAGGTTTTTAAAGTTGAAAAACGACATTTGCTTTTCGCTGTATCTCAACGAATATGAATGCTATGAAGTTCATACTTGGCCATCAGATAGATAAAGACTTGGACAACATTTGAAAAGTTAATGCCAAAATCGTATGACCTTAACTTCCGGTCGTTACCCTGGGTCAAAGTTCGCCTTCGCATTTTTTCATCAAAAACAACTTTTGAGCTTTTAAAGCAAAAGTAAAGCTTGTACAAACTTAAAACTTACTTTGTACATAGACACTAGTGCGTAGATGAAACTGCCACTTTTTTGGATTGATGACGTCATTGATGACGTCATGGCAAGGTTTTTAGTGTTGAAAAACTACAATTTGCTTGTTGCTGTATCTCAACGAATATTGAAGCTATGATGTTCATATTTCAGCATCGGATAGATAAAGACTTGGCCAACATTTGATCACCTTAGTTTGTATTCACAAATACAAACTAAGGTGAACATTTTAATTATTATCTTCGCAACCATATCAATCTGAAAAGTACAAATCAGTACTTGCAGTAAGTGGAATAATTATGTCAAACAGCTGTGCAAGATGAAATTCGAATTAACTCCAGTTTGTAGAACGGAGACCTAATTATAATTTTCGTTAATTTTTTTTAGAATGACATCATTAAATGTCAGGTCACGCGAATTCAATGCTTATATTTAACCAAAGATATATCTCCTAAATCACGTGTCATCGAGTCGTAATGTTTGCTCTTTCTTGTAGCTCTTTGGTCGGACACTTCCCCTGCATGTGCAAAAGTTGCTGTTTTAGTAAAAACAAATTCCTACGATATGGACCAAGAGCTAAGCTATTTCTTTATTCCTTACGTTTTCTGACATTTTGTTCAAAGATCATTTCGACAAGCGTAATTACACCGACCGAATTCAAAAGTTAAGGAGTCTCGAAACGGCCTGAATTGTGCACCACTGCATGAAAACGGCTTTGATCTGTGCCCTTCATTTTTCATCTTTTGGAATCGGCTCGGAAATGCGCCCAACGTTTCCCATACTTTTTGGAAGCGTTTGGGATAAGCACGGACCGTACCGCTTTTTCCATGCTTACTTACAATGCCTGGAAAATTGCTGGAATAATTTTTCCGATATGCATCCACTTTGCTGTTCAGTGTGTTGAAAATCGCTGGAAATCTGCGCCGGCCGTTTCATATAATGCTTGAGCAGCACTTCAAACAATAAATCAAATTTGTTCTTTGCGCTGATGACATGTCCCCTATACAGCTTGTCAATATTACAATGGTCGCTGAGAAACGCAACATGTTTTTGTTCTTTATTCGTCTTTGTGGAAAGAACCATAAACCCGAAGATACTTTTATGGAAAAGGAGTCAGTAAAGGTCACATCAGTAAAGGTCACATGGTAAAATTTGCACTTTATAGTTTGTACTGGTGAATTATTCATGTTTGGAACGTAACTAATTAATCCAGGGTTCCAACAGCCGGTGTAAATGTTTTGTTATTGTCATTTATGAGCTAGCAACTATTAGTGCAACTTTTGACATTACGAAAAAAAATGTTAGCTCTCCATTGAAAGGAACACGTTGCCTTGGATCGGTCGAGTTGGTCGCTGGAAAGCGTTTGTAACCGTTTGTTAAAAAATGCATGTGATTAAAAAGATTTTAAAAGTAGAATATAATGATCCACACAAGTATCACTCGAAATTGCATGGTTTTCCTTTTACCTCACCGACTAACACGGTTGGCCAATATCCGTCTACATTACTTATAAATAATGAAATTGTGTATATTAGGATTGTTTATATATAGTGAAAGATTTCATACGAATATATATAAATAATTGTGTTGTGAAAAACTGATTATTTGTAAACAAAGATTAAATAATGTTAAATAATAAATGATATATAAAATAATGAATCATTTGTAAATAGTTGCGTTAAACAATAAGTTTACACTTGGCACCTCATAAGGGAACGTGTTCCTTTAATTGTTAGTTGTTCGAGCAACAGCCTTTTTGATGCTAAATTACCATAATACACATCGAGAAAAAATTTTTTGCATTTTGACGATCTATTTGACGAGCTTATTTCATTGACTCAAACCCTGACCCTGACGATACCCGAACACCTTGTGTTTGTTTCTACATTTGTTTCTGATGCCAATCTCACACAAACATATTGCATTTGTGAAGAAACAAGGCGTTAAAAAGTGTGATACAAGTTTAACTATAAAATAACGACACATTGTATAAAAAACATCTTTATGGTTCAATGTTTTTGAACTACGTCATCACGTAACGTCCAACCGAACACCGTGTTTTTGTAATTAACAAAAAAACTATGTCTAGTCTTTCTTTATTCTACTACCGCGGAGTAGATTTTTTGAATGTTCGGAAGACTTCTCAGTTCCGAAAAGAACTGTCCTGCTTATTAACTACTACCCGGGCGGAATGTATAGATAATTAGTTACTATCCTATTAGCTCAAGTAGCAGTCCCGGCCATTTTTTTTATACCTTCCGCCTGGTAGTGGTTAAAAAACAGTAGATACACACATGGTGTTACCGCAAACCAAATATAGGCCGTGTCCGAATGGGCGACTTCGGCTACAGCTACGGCTAGATCAGCGCGTCTGTCAGTGTTGGAGAATAGCAGACGCGCGCGCCTTATCCGTAGCTGTAGCCGAAGTCGCCAATTCGGACACGGCCTATTGATATACAGCATGCATTGCCTCAAATCCTATAGACGATGTGACCTATGTTTACATTCAAACCGCCCTCTGTTGGCAGAATGAGGGAACATCGCGCTTTTTTGTACACGGCTAATGGGTGCGTGACGCAGACGCAATTGCGCGTCTGCTTAGTGCACAACTCTACGGCGTTTGCCAACCAACAGGGTCTGTACGCATGCGTGAATGTATTTAGCATATTTCATAGGAAGGTTCCATTAAGATGTGTTGTTTAATTACAATGTTGTGTAGCGTCTACCACCAAACATAGCTAGACTTAGCTCTGTTACTCGGTTGTCGTTCAATCTTCTGTAAAAAGAGAACATAAAACATGTTAAAGTTTGATTGTTTATACAAACAGAGAGAAATTATTTAGCTGAGAAAGTATACACAAATTATTAAAGTTGAAACCATAGAGCTATATATATTGACTAGAGCGCTAACTTGCTCTGCGTTTTGAAGCCACCCTGGGCGCAGACATGTTTGATGTGTTGCGTGAATTCGGAATTTTTAGAGAACACACATTGCCGCGATTATTTTACATTCTGCGTGTGCGTATACGTACGCAACTGTCCACTCGCGTACAACCGCGCTACGAAAACCGTAACTTCGACTTGATTGCGTACTAAAAAAAGTAAACGCGCATTTTAATCATGACGCACATGACGCTCGCAGTTTGTGCGCTGATCAGCAGATTGTGCGTTTACATTTGCTGCATTCTTTGCTTCGATGACACATAAGAAAGAACAAACGCACTATCATGCAAATAGCCGTACAATGCCCCTTATTTTTGACCGCGCGAGGGCGCTATAAATAGTATTTTGATCACTTCCGGGGGTACACGCGATTCGCCCTGCACAAATTAATAGGCGTTCTGTCACTTTTGTTACGCCGTAGTTTCAATTTGCTTTAGAGGTGGATTATAACGGCTCCTTTAAAAGTCTTATTGTCTGTGATGGATTAGATGTCTGTGGTTATAATGTGTTCCAATCTTTAAAAACTGTTTTGGGTATGAATGAATATACCCCCGGAAGTGATTGAGAGCGCCCTCACGCGGTCAAAAATATGGCCCATTGCCGTACAAAATTTCAAGCTTTTGTATTGGTTTGTACATAAACATGGATGCGCCCACACGGCTTCAAAACCTTAGTGCGTGTGTACAACGGGGTGTTAGCGCTCTAGTCAATATATATAGCTCTATGGTTGAAACGGAGGTTGCGCACAAGGGTCTAATTTATTATTATTTTTTATTTTTTTACTTATACTTTTGTTACAGGACCATGCTCGTTAAAAAAAGGGTTTGCTTTCTTGTTCAGTCGACTTTTTTTAAACACTCTGCACGTTTGTACACACTTATTGAAGCAAAGAGTGAGCTGATTGCAAACAACTTACCAACCAAATGGACCGATGATATAAATGCAAAAAATATTGAATGGCCTGACGTTTCGACCCTAGCAGAGTCTTTCGCGAAGGCTAAATGACAGCACAACAAACATGTAACTAAGTGAAATATAAGCAGTGAAGTACGTAAAATCAGTTTTGAAATGGTTTCTTAAAGGAACACGTTGCCTTGGATCGGACGAGTTGGTCTTTGAAAAGCGTTTGAAACTGTTTGTTATGAAATGTATATGGTAAGAAAGATATGCTAAAAGAAGCCGTCAAAATAAATCGCCGCCAAAAAACAAAAGTCATCACGTCAGTGTCCTATAGTCTTGCTATGTATTCTACCGCGAAGTAAATAAATACTGATTCTTCACCATGCAATGCCTCAAATGTTATGTACATTTGTACATGTTCATGAAACATGTTCAATCAATCAATATTATAACATCATTATTTCCACATGGAGGCATCATTCTAAAAGCTGAGGCTTGTGGTGGATGTGCCCGTTACAACAATACGAAACAAAACAGGATAACAGCACTAAGCCTAGACAGATAAATAAATACTAACTGCTACAGTAGATAACTGCATAAAGGTATAACCATGGTTAAACAAGGTATATACCACGCTGGAGCAGAACATGTATGCGAAGTAAACAAAGGGACTAATAAATAAACAAAAAAATGCGAATTAGAAAACATAGATGAGTTAAGTAACGGCTTCGCTAACTACCAGAATAAAAAAGCAAATCAATCAATTATGTTGGAAATTTAGTAAAAATGTTTTTAGTCGGTATTTAAATGAGCTAATTGAGGGGCAATTAGTAATTAATGTTAGACTTACATTTTTGTGAACTCAGTTACAGCCAGACCCTCTGGTTCAATTTTGGTTATCTTGTTCCAGTTCAGCACACTATAGTTACGAACAAAAACTAATTGACAGTATATGTAATCATTGTTAGACTTCAATAAGTTATGTTCATTTTGATTTTACCTGTTTACACCGATATGTGTTAGCACTTAAAAGAACACGTTGCCATGGATCGGACGAGTTGGTCTGTAAAAAGCGTTTGTAACCGTTTTTTGCATATGGTTGGAAAGATGTTTTAAAAGTAGAATACAATGATCTACACAAGTTTGCCTCGATATTGCCTGGTTTTCCTTTTACTGTGCGAACTAAACACGGTCGGCCATTTATGGGAGTCAAAAATTTGACTCCCATAAATGGCCGACCGTGTTAGTCGACGAGGTTAAAGGAAAACCGTGCAATTTCGAGGCATGTTTGTGTGGATCATTGTATTTTACTTTTACAACATCTTTCTACCCATATGCATTTTATAACAAACGGTTACAAACGCTTTTCAAAGGCCAACTCGACCGATTCAAGGCAACGTGTTCCTTTAACAAGTAAGGTTGTATGCTAACTGTTTTGAGAAAAGACCAATAGCATCCAGTGCCTTGAAAACAAGAAAAGGATCAGATTGATAAATAAATAAATCTTACATTTCCATTAACTCGGTGCAGTTTGTAAATGTATTCGTTCGAAGAACTTCAACCTCGTTCATTCTGAAATCTCTGGGTAAAAAAAAAGAAACATTAATTTTAAAAATAATAATAATAATAATAATGTTTATGTAGGTTTACTAAATCTTAATTAAAAACAACCAAAAGGTCGACAACATTCAAATTTATAAAGTTTTTACAGATCTGAGAAAAATGGAATTACCAAAATCTATACACAGCCACACAATTTTATTTTTAAGAAAAAACAATTGGTCACAAAAATTGTAAAACAAAACATGCAACTAAAAAACAAAGAATATCAACAGGCAGGCAAAAGGCATACATCTATACATACACAAAATCTACCCACCAACCCAATAATTTATTTCATGATTCTGGCTTTTGAGGGTAGTGTGGATTTTCTGTAGCGCTCATTACTGCATTTTGGTACGTCAAAGCCAGAAGTCGAAGCTGCTCTAAGTTACTTAGAGGAAGTGTCGTGGCCGAGTGGTTAAGAGCACCGAACTCAAAGTCTGGTGTTTCTGATCAGCACAGTGTAAGTTCGAATCCCCAGCCGTGACACTTGTGTCCTTAAGCAAGACACATAGCCATTGCTTCGTCCTTCGGATGGGACGTAAAGCCGATGGTCACATGTGTTGTATTACGCATGTAAAAGAACCAAGTGCACTTATCGAAAAGAGAAGGGGTTCGTTTCCTACTCTTGTAACGAACGTAGGAGGGCGCTCTGTTTTTCTGATATCTGGATCATCCGGAAATAAGAAAAGAATCTTGAAAAAGAAAGGAACGCATGTAATTTCCATCTACCATAATCATTATTTAATAATTGAGATTATTTGTATTTTCGGAACAACATAAATTAAAGAGATCGGAAATTTAAATCTTACTTTTTGTTCCTGGTAAATAAGATACTTACGCAGTTTGTAACCTTAACCCGGTTGCCATCATCATTGTTATATCTTGCAACTGGTTGTACCCAGCAGATCTGTTATCAAACAATGAAAATAAAACTCGCTCCACATAAATTGGAAACCAAATTACAATCTTCGAGAAAATTTTATTGCAAATTAAAGGCACCAATGTGATTTAAATTGTGTTTAAATTATCTTTCTTGTCACCGAAATCTAAACACCTCAGGGCAAATCATAGGGGGTCTGTCTAGGGTTAATATCGTTACGAGTAATGGACGACTTACGGCAACATTTCACGCAATAGACCTTTTCGCAAATACTGGGGCGCGCGCGTAAAGCTTGGAATTAGGTGAATTGTGGTCTAGCTGGTATCCAAATTTTATCCATATATATCCCACAATGCACCTCATTCAACAGTCAGCGCTTGCGCATTGGTATTTGCGATAAGGTCTATGGTGGTGTAAGGCATGAGATCTTATGTTACACGGTAACAAAATAATAATAATAAATTAAATGGTGACAAAATGCTTGGATTTCTGACACACACACGATAAAAGACCTAAACAAGTTCTGGAGTATTTTTTTTTTAAATTATGATAAACTTTGAAATATACTGGTTTGATTTATTTATATTATAACAAGAGTGAATATGAACAAGAAATGAATTTAACTTTAAACTTACAGGACTTTAAGAAATGGTGGTACACGAAAAGGCCCCGAAATTGAATTGCGTGATACATCCCTGAAATAAAAAAATACATAAAGTGAAAGTATAGAAATGCAAAATACATAAAATGTGAGTATAGACGATGTGACCTCTGACGTCACACGAAAACCATAACATGATTCGCGCGCATACCGCCGGGCAAAACCTTTGTGTTTTGGCAGCCAGCTAGAAAGTGTACGCAATCTTACTACGCAACTCAGTGCCCGGCGAAACATGACGTGTACAGTGTTTCTTTTCAACAGAGGGCGGTTTGAATGTAAACATAGGTCACATCGTCTATAGAAATGAAAAATACATAAAGTGAAAGTATATAAATGACAACCTTACTCTGAGAGTACCAATGGCCAAGGAAGAAAGCAGCATGTGCTCAAGCTTTGCCTTTTCTGAGGCCAAAATGTGGAACAATCTGCCAGTTAGTCTGAGGATAATTGAGTCTCTGTCAGTTTTTAAATTCTTAATCGCTTAATTTATAGTATACTCTGTACATAAATTGTGAGTTGCTTTTTACTTCGTACTTCTTTCCCGCCTTTTACTATTGTGCATTCATCTAAATCACAATTAATTTGATTTGAATTCCTGAATGTAGGGACCGGTCCCTTTTGTTTGGAAAGCCGCTGGTCTGTTTTGTTAACCTCCTTATTGTGACAGTTTCTGTTGATTTTACTCTAGCAATTATTTTCACTCTTCATTTTTTGTTTATTTTGCTTATAATTTTCCGTTTACACTCTTAGACATTTTACGCTTAGTGTATGACTTTTAGTTGTATAATGTGATTATGTATGTTTACTCTCTAATATTTTAATGTATTTGTTCTTAACAATGTAACTATGCAGGGCCCAAATGGAAACCGGTTATTTTTTACTGATTTGGCTCACCCTAGGTAAATAAAGGAAATAAATAAAGTTCAAAATATATAAAGTGAAAGTATGTCAAACCAAGCAATCTGCCTTAACCCTTGCCCAGTGAAAACATGCAAAATGTGTAGATCATCTTTAAAAAAAAAAGTAGTGTTCTCACTGCATTTCAAAAACACCTCGTTTTCAAATTTAGGGAGTGGCTTTACTGTTCCACCTATTTTTGTATAACCAATTTGCCTATTATTTAATTTCATATTTTAGATACAATTTTGACTACATAATACTTTAAATATTCAAACACTAATGTCAGTGCCATTTGCCTACTCGTATGTTGTTGTGTTTCTTAGGTGTGTAGGAAGTGTAGACCTGGGCCCAATTTCATAGAGCTGCTTAAGCACACATTTTTGCTTAAGCAAAAAAAATCCTTGCTTTGTAAAATCAGATTACCGGCCAAGACTCAACTTAATTGTTATGCTAAGTAAAGAACAGCTAAATACCAGTCACAAGCAATGTATATGGGATGGAATTTTGGCCAGTAACATGTGTAAAACGAGCGAGCTATTTTCGTGCTTAAGCAGCTCTATAAAATTGGCCACTGAAAACACAATAAGTTCACAAATTCACACAGTTTAGGGTGTTGAAATGCGTTCACACACAAACAAAACTTTGTTGCGTTGTATGTGGAAAACTTTCGGAACTTATAGGCATGCAGGTCTATATCAACATATACTGGCAGACTTTGATACGTTTTTTTTATCTTAGCATCAATACTTACAGGGCAATGAGGCGAGGGAACTGTAACAACCAATCCTCCGGAATCTCTCGCAAGAAGTTCCCACCAAGGTCTCTGCAATACAATTCAAAATGATTACATAAAATTATAGGGGGGACAATCTTTCCATCACCATACGCACCTCAAATTTACTGCCTATTTTTTCTTGAAACATTATTTTGTTCCTTAGTCGTTTTCTGGCCCGCACATTCTATTCATAGAAAGAGCGGCGTTTGCCTCAATACAACAGGCTTTGCCTGGCCGTGGATTTATTTTGCAGTAACAAACATCAAATTTGAGTACACAAATCAATAATTTTGTTTGAGCGCTTCTAGACACTGGACACATGGGCGTCAATCAGGGGGGTGGACAGGGGGACATGTCCCCCCACCTTTTGGAGGGTGGGGGACACAATATCAAATGTCCCCCCACCTTTTTGACCACCTTTATCATGCAGCCCAAGTTTTGCACTGTGTAAGACGAAACCCTGTGTCCCTATATGGGCATTAATCCTGTGGGCAAAGGATGACACAATATCCCTTCTCAAAACTGGCCTAAGATTGCACCACAGAGCATCTAAAATGCAAAATTTTCCCGGGCCCTTAATCGGGCCCGCACCCCGAGCCGTAAAGGCTTCTCGCACGCTTGCTCCATCGTTGACAGATTTGCCCCTCCCCCTTGAAAGAGTGAAAGGGACGTGTACCCCACCCCAACCCACCCCACCCCACCCCACCCCATTTGCGAAGGGTGGGGGACACAGTATCAATGTTCCCCGTGTCATTTGACAACCTTTATTATGAAAATCGTGTTTTGCACTGAGGAACTGTGGAGCCTGGAACACAAATATTCACACAGCTCATTGTTCTGTTTCGTTTGCCATTTGTCCGCTAAATGGCCTAAAGACTGCACCACAGAGCATCTAAAAATACAAAATTGTCCCGGGCCCTTGAGCGGGCCCGGACCCATGCCGTAAAGGTTTCACTCTCACGTGCTCACTACTTGACAGTATTTTCCCCTAAAACTTGGTTCATAGATCCGCACTTGAAGATGCTGTCAACCCAAAAGGTTTTACTGCTGCTCACATTTTACAGATGTTCTACTCCGTTCTGTATGCCTCCTATTGGCCTAAGATTGCACCACAGAGCATCTAAAAATTTAAAATTTTACCGGGCCCTTGAGCGGGCCCGGACCCATGCCGTAAAGATTTCGCACCCCTGAGCTCACTCTTGGACAGATTTTCCACCTAAAATTTGGTTCATAGGTCCGCACATGAAGATTCTGTCAACCCAAAAGTTTCTACTGCTGCTCACATTTTACAGATGTTCTGTTCCATTCTGACAGATTTGCCCCATAAAACTTGTGTCTTAGGTCTGGTGATGATAGGGATGAAACGCCGTCTGAGCATTAGAATGCAGAATCAATATTGATACAACTAAGCTATAATGCAGCTGCTTTTTAGGTACAATAACCATGATAGCAAGAATAGGTGCATCATCGCTTGAAATAGGCATTAAATTCCAACATCTGAGAGGGGGGCACATCACCCCTCAGATTCACTAGATTGCACCAGAGAGCATCTACGGGCAAAAAAAATCCGGGGCCCTAAAGTGGGCCCCGGACCCCACGCCGTAAATGTTATGTGTCCCCCCCCCCCCCACACATCAAGACGGATTGACGCCCCTGACTGGGCACATTTGATTATGGCACAGACAGACCAGTCTTCTCACTTGGTGTATCTCAACACATGCATAAAATAACAAACCTGTGAAAACTTGAGCTCAATTGGTCGTCAACGTTTCCAGATACCAATAGAAGAAAAAACACCCTTGTCACACAATGTTTTGTCCTTCAGATGCTTGATTTCGGGACTTCAAAATCTAATCTACGTTCGCGAAATCCAATTCGTGGAAAAATTACAATGATTTATATGATCAACAGCTCTTAAAACAGTCTAGATAGAAGGATGGGGGACATGCAGGAACTTTACAGGAAACGAACTGAAGTTTCAACAACCCCGTATAAGGAACAAGCGATTTGTTATTATACCGGGTATGGAATGTCAGCCTTTCAGCCACAGCATTTCATAGGCCCTTTTCGAAACCACAGCTTTGGCTTTGAATTGGGCTACAAGCCGTCTGAAGCCCTGAGCATGTATACTCAATCTAGCCTATAAGCCGAGTCTGAAATCGAAGCCGTGGTTTCGAAAAGGGCCATAGTATGAGTAAACCCATTGTATCAGCTTCTATTGTACCGACGAAAACAAAACTGGATAAATCTGACTATTTTTAGAGCTAAAGCGTCACCCCACATAGTGTTCTTTTGTTCAGGGAACCAAGCAGTCTGGAGAAACGAAATGTCAGCTAATGCTACTCTCACACTTGAGCGAATATTCTTGCGAATATGAATACTTGAAACTCGCGATGAATTCGCCAAAAAGTTGCGATTTGATGGTGAATAATGTTATCGGTCGTCCTTATAAAGACATTGTTCACTATTGGTAATGTCAAAGACCAGTCTTCTCACTTGGTATATCTCCATATATGCATAAAATAACAAACCTGTGAACATTTGAGCTCAATTGGTCGTAATGGAGAAGAAAAACACCCTTGTTACACGAAGTTGTGAGCTTTCAGATGCTTGATTTCGAGACCTCAAATTCTAAATCTGAGGTCTACTTTCTAGAAATCTACTTCACTTCAGAGGGAGCCGTTTCTAACAATGTTTAATACTATCAACCTCTCCCCATTACTCGTTACCAAGTAAGGTTTTATACTAATAATTATTTATGAGTAATTACCAACAGCCTTTAAACCTCTCCTTACCACGCTTTACCGACAGTACCAATGGCTTACTGCTGACGAAAATCTATGGCGAATTACCGTCTTCACAACATTCGCTGAAATTTAGGAAGCGCTTCGTATTGCTGCTCTCACAGAGTGGCAAATGTTCTTGCGAACATGAATGTTTGAATTTCGCGTTGAATTCTTCAAAAATTGCGGTTGGATAGTGAGTATTTTCAACTCGGTCTCACCCCTCGATCGTGCTCGGTCGGCCCTCACCAATATCTTACGAACATATTACGAATGCTTACCAACGCTTGCCAATGCCACTACGACCGTTGCCAACGCTTGCGCACGCTTTACCAACATTACCAATGCTTACGAAAATCGACGGCGAATGACCGTCTTCGGAACATTTGCTGAAATTTAGAAACCGGTTTCTAAATTGACCGATCTTCATTTCTGGGCAGTCATTTCTGGAATTCGTGCAATCTAAAAAAAAAAACACGCTAGGCGTAGGTTGAATGGTTGAGGGGGGAAACATGTAAAACAATAAAAAATAAAAAATAAACTACAGGGAAACGTAAAGACACACCCCAATTCGAACACAATACAAAATTAGGTCTAAAATAAATCCGATTCGGGTTTGCCTGAATTATAGTGAAGGTACGAAACAGTTGCCCAACACAGTTTATAATATGTTTGTTCGTATTTCTTTAGTCGTACTTATTTGAATTTTCATTCAGCGGAATTGAATGCCTCTTTACGAAATTGAAGGAAAAAATCGGTACAGTCTCCAGTCGAACCAGCTTTGCTAAATTGAATGATGATTGTGTGTCGTGAAAAAGACGATATTATGCTAAACTGAACATGGTGCTTAAGGAATGTAATGAACCATCACAGTGCTAAAGAAAAACTGCTAACACACAATCGGTGCATATGCGTAAAACCACTGATTACCCGTTGTTCATTTGCTAATTCCTACAAATTGTTAGTTTTTTCTGGATTTCTAAAATGTCCACCTAAACGTTTACAAAAAAACATCGAACCCAATAATACAAAATAAAACTACCTATAAATCATAACACAGCATGAACCAGCAAAATCTAGAGAAAGACTACTTACAATTTTGCTGTATCATTTGGTATGCCGATCGGTAGCTCGGTCAATCCTTTGCTGTTGCAGTTAACTGCGAATGGCTGACTGTCACAGTCGCAAACCTCGCACGCGTCACCCGTAGTATTAGCTCCGACTCGTCCAATGATTAGAAGTACACAAGCAATCACTACTAAACTGCATGGTGGAAAGATGCCTTCAAATCCACAGTTGGCCATTTTTCTAAAGCAACCTTATTAAAAAATACTTAAAAGTAACCCTAATTTTGTAGAGTTCTGGCGTTGATCTGCTCGACAAAAAATATGTTGTGTTCTTTTAAAACTATTAGGTGATTTTGCTTTTAATACGTTCTGCGACCACTGTTTTGATCGTAATGATTGAAACTCTGAAAAAATTAAGTATGTAAAAGCAACAGGACTGCATCACCATGACAACGTATTATACCCTCTGTCAACAACCAGACGTTATTTTATAAAGAGAAACTGTCGTTGTAAAAAAGAAAAATTTAAATAAATTCAATAGCCTTTAGGCACACAACAAAAGATTTTATTTTTGGCTTGGACTGGGTTTTTCCCGTAACATTTCCACTATAGCATGATGTAGGGGAACGGTTTTCTCTACTTCCTGGGGGGTAAACAAAGTATTGTTGCCTGCTTTTGCCTACCTTTGGTATACAATTTGAATAGTTTCGAAGTTTGAAAAGCTGTGTTTGGGGTGAACTCGTAACACTATTGTATCATTTCTTACGTCACTTGGATTTCCCCTACTTCGTACCAGGGGATAAACACAGTATTGTTGCCTGTCTTTGTCTACCTTTGGTATACAATTTCACTGTAGTTTCAAAGTTTGAAAGGCTATGTTTGGGGTTGAACTCCTAACACAAATTTTCCATCATTTTTTAATGCAACGTATCTCTTATGTGGAGAAATAAAAACAAGTCAATTTTCTTAGGAGCCACAGAAGCAAATAAGTATTCACTCGTATAGTTACACAGAAAGCGTTTGATAACACCCGAGGTATTAAACAGCTACACTGGTTGATCCAAAATCATCACAAAGCCATGTTTCAATTAAAGCAACCTTGTTCAACAAATATTTATGAGTCAAACGTATCTTAAAGAGTTCTGGCGTTTACCTGCTCAATGAAATAGGAACATCAGGCGATTTCACTTTTTTTAAATCGATTTGAACGTTCTGCGACCACTGTTTTACGATTATAATGGAACCATGACAACCTATTATACCCCTCTGTCAAAAACCAGGGCCCTCGAATTCTGTGCTTACTATCACAATTCGCCGCTTACCTGCAAGCGCCGAATTTATGCGCTAGCTGTGTATTAAAGTGTAGAATGCCTAGTAACGTGGAGTACGCAGCTTACGGTAAGCAGAGCCATGAAATTGGGCCCAGACGTCCTTATCAAATGAGACTAATTGTTCGATGAACAACACAAGTAGAGTTCCAATACCCGTGTAGGTTTATCCGTACATTGATTGGCATACCACAACAGATTACTTGAACTGGGTTTTCCCAGTTATCTGTAAATTTAAAAGTCTTCTGGAAGACTAAACTTGCGAAGCGCTCACCGGTTTTAGTATTGTATTGTAAGTATTGATTGTGCGATCCACACGGCCATCACAACTTGAAGGTCTGTCAAAAAATATTCTTCCATTAAGCACGGCGATGGAGTAAAAACAGAGAGCCTTAATTATACAATCGTTTCTGCCTAGGTTGCCAATATAAAACAAAGTTAAATTATTAGTCCAGATTAAAGTCACCTGGAAGTGGTATTTTGTCAAGATAAAGCCTGTGTCACCAAAATATGTGTTTTGATGAGAAGAATATGATTAAACAGTTAACCAAGGTTCTAAAAATTTAGTTTCCGTTTTATTAACAAATTTAAAAGTGGGCCCGACCCGAGAGGGCGCTGTTCATGACGTCAATCGAGGCGCGATATTTGAAGCACGGCCTCTCGAAGTGTTTGCTGCACAGCGCTGGAAAAGACGTCGGACCGGTCCACTTTGCAAACTTACCCCATTTTTAGTTGTTTTGCTGCCTCAGGCAGCAATACATCAGCAGCAATACACGTGGTCGACATTGCCGGAAAAATGCAAGAAGTAAACCTTTTTTCGAAACGTACAAACTCACACCTAGGACTTGCATGTACTTACACGTACGTTTGTTCAATGTTCGATCGAGGCAAAGTCTGTCTCGATTGACGTCACAAAAGGGGTAGGCGGAGTCACACCACAAACAACTTTATCTATTTTTTTTTTACATATAAATCGTTACAAACAATTACTCAACAAATTATTGTATTGTTCATTAACATATACTCTAATGTTTGAAGGGAAAAAAAATATTTTCGGGTGACTTTAAAAGTTATTGCATTACAACTGAATGATCTTGACCGAGAAAAACTACAGCCAATCAAAACTCGCCACGGATGATGATGGCATTTGTCCCCAAGCTTTTGGATTCTGTTTTGTTTTGGTTTTGATTTCTCTCGCATTGCTGTGGAAAATGTGACGGCAATGGTGGAGCTTACTGAGTTACAATTGGTTGCAACCAAACTCTTGGTTCACTTGCTCCGTTTGTGTCAAAGACTGTCAGTGTCAGAACAACTGTCCACCGACATTTAGGGCAGTGTTGTAGGTCTCGAGACCGGTCTCCCCCTCGAGACCGGTCTCGAGACCAGTTCTGCCGGTCTCGTGTCTCTCTCTCTCTCTCTCTCTCTCTCTCTCTCTCTCTCTCTCTCTCTCTCTCTCTCTCTCTCTCTCTCTCTCTCTCTCTCTCTCTCTCTCTCTCTCTCCCCCCCTCCCTCCCTCCCTCCCTCCCTCTCTCCCTCCCTCCCTCCCTCCCTCCCTCCCTCCCTCCCTCCCTCCCTCCCTCCCTCCCTCCCTCCCTCCCTCCCTCCCTCCCTCCCTCCCTCCCTCCCTCTCCCCTCGAGCCTTCAGGTCTCGGTCTCGGTCTTGGTCTCGAACTGTTGGGTCTCGACTACAACTGATTTAGGGGTAAAAATAAACACAACATTTTCATGTTGATACATTTTTGTTTTATATAATCCACGAACAAACATACAGCAAGGAAGTTTGGACCACAATCTTGTTTCTGATGTGTATTATGGTACAAACCTGCCAGGGTGAAAACCGACGTTTCATCGAAACGTTCTACTCGGCTTAAAACAGAGCCTTTGTGAATCATGAGTTTAGGAGGAAGACAGTATCTTCTCCTGTGATCTGTGGTCGAGACTGCTCTATGGATCCACAGTGTGCATCATTTAACTATCACATCACAAAAAAAAGTGTTTGTCAGCTGAATAAGGGTTATTGGAACATGAAATGGTTGACTTGTTGAACTAGAAAGGATATTTTTCGCTGCTGTAAGAAATGCCCCGAGACTCTCCATTTAATTACAGAGATGAACAACACACGAACGGTAGGTTGTTAATCAAACTAATATTACATCAATTTAAATCAGGAATAGAAAAAAACAAGAAAACAAAGCTGACAATAAAAATCCAAAAAATTAAATCTTAAAAAGATCAGTTTTAAAATGAAAAATTTATGAACATTTTTACTGTTCTTGTTTATGTGTAATTGTTAGTGGCAAAAGGATTCATTATGTAGATGTTCACGATGAATATATTTTACCATCATTCTAAAGTTGATTCCGTTCAGTTAACCGAACTTTAAAATAGTTATATTAGATACAAAATAAAATATTTGGACTGTTTGACCATTGCAGTGAGATCGTTAAAAGTTTGTCATTTGACACTTTATGGTCATAGCCTTATTGTTTTACGATGTGTTGTGAAGTTCACGTAGAAATTAATGTTTGATTCGAAATTAAACAAGCGGTTTAATTGAAACGGTGTTTTGAAATTGTAAAATTATTATTCATGTTATCATTGAATGGAAGATTAAACATCGTGTTTTACAGTTCTCATAATCAATAATAATAATTAACCATTCTTATTTCATAGCGCATAACACATAGAAATCAAACATGTCCTTAAGCGCTCTTGAGAAAAACACAACAGAATACAAAGACAAGATGTACTGGTTAACAAACAAAATGGATGAATTAAATGTTAAATAAGTGCGTCTTTAAAGCAAACTTAAACTTAATGATGGAGTCAATGTTTTGTATGTGTTCCGGGAGATTGTTCCATAAGGTAAAGGCAGTGTGAACGAATTCCAACAGAAAACAAAAACCGGCCATGGAGTTCAAAGTAAAACTTGCTTTTACTAGATTGAACACAAAGACATGCCAAGTATTTTGAAATGTTGAAAAGAGTTTGAGAAATTAATTGTGGTACCAACAAAGTACACACACCTTCATGCAAAGAAAAGAGAATTGACGTGGTTCAAAAATCAATGGAACCGTTTATTATGATAGAGACACCAGTTCCAATAGACCTTTATCATGGTGCAGACATCTTGAATTACTCCCATTGATATCAATGTAACCAAACCGAGACTGGCAGAATAAAATAGTCTGGTTCCTATCTGCAAAATGATTACTAGCATACATTATTTTTGTTTGATATGAGAAGCATGACCAAGTTGGAGGCAAGTTGGACCAATATGTACAAGCGTGAAGGTACGGTAAAGTTTCGACAATAATTATTGTTCAAGCATTGTTTAAAGGAACACGTTGCCTTGGATCGGACGAGTTGGTCTTTGAAAAGTGTTTGAAACCGTTTGTTATGAAATGCATAATGATTAGAACGATATTTTAAAACTAGAATATAATGATCCACACAAGTATCACTCGACATTGCGTGGTTTTCCTTTTACATCATCGACTAACACGGTCGGCCATTTATGGGAGTCAAATTTTTGACTCCCATAAATGGCCGACCGTGTTAGTTCATAAATTAAAAGGAATCCTTACTGAGGTGCTGTAGTTTTTGAGAAATGAGTAAAACAATGTCATGAATACGTTTGTAAATGCTTAAAATAATGTTCGTCTCATAAGAGAAAATTATTTTCATGACATTGTTTTACTCATTTCCCCAAAACTAAAGCACCTCAGCACGTAATATTTTCATGGAAGCTTTCTACTATCATTATCTTCAAACTGTGTAAGTTTTAGTGTACATCTGTGGACATTGTGTTTTTTGTTCTACAAAAGTTACATACACCCATTAATTATTGTTTATTCATGTTCCCAAAAGCTTTATTTCTAAAAAATACCACTTCCAGGTGACTTTAAAGGAGGGCGCTATCAGAAGAAAATAAGCAGTCCGCCACGCGCAACCCATGCAAGCGCTAACTGTTGAATGAGATATTTTCTGGTCTAGCTATGGATCAAATTAATTGACGCGCGCCCCGAGTAGGCCTATTTGTGATAAGATATTTAAATGGGTGCACCCTCCTCAAAAATATTGAAGTATTGAAAAACAAAGTATATTCATAAAATAATACCTCAGACAGTTTCGCTATTCCTATTGGTGGAGAGCGCGTCACGTGGGTGTGTATAAACCTTTGTTTATGACCAGTGTTAACAACGTGGGCGTGACACGCGAGCTTATAAGACAGGTTCATTCCTATTGGTCGAGAGCAACGGCCAGGATAGTTCATAGATATATAATTAAAATAACTAGATCGGCCGCGCGTACATACACGCCATTGCCTGTGTAGAAACAGTTTTTGTTCACCATGGACGCGGTAAAAATGTCACGTTCGAAAGGCGACGTGCGGAAATGAACACGGGAGATAGGCCTTTGACGCGCTAAATGTCACGTGCTGACGGCAAAAAGTCACGTGCTGACGGCAACGCACAGAAAATGTACACGGGAGATAGGCAATGGCGGCCCCCATGCCAGAACCCGCGTATGTACGCGCGACAGTTGTGCCACATCACGCGATACGCGCGACGCGCACAGCATTCCATTATAAAGAGTTGTTTACCCGAGGGCCTTACCATTTCATAGCTGGAGGGGTGTTGTGTTGAAAGAAATCATTGAACAATTATTAAACAAAATGTGCATTTTTTATTTTACTTTTTTGACCAAAGGTGTTGATGTTTATTGACAGAAAAGGTATTTATGAATGGGAATCAAACTGTGTTGAATCGGTTTTCAACTAGTGGTTTAAACCCGCCGAGGCCTGGCATGGTTCTTGTTAATTTACCTTGACTTCGCCTCGATAAAATTATCAAGAACCAGGCAGGCCTCGTTGGGATTAAACCACTTGTTGAAAACCTCTTCACCGCACATTGATCCCTTAAGAAAAAAATACTTGGAAGTCTCACAGCTTTTTACAGAGGACAATTCATTTTGACTCTTCAACTTTATCTTCTAGGCCTACTCGTATCATACCACTTTATGTGCCCATCGAGTTTATTCCCTCTCTAACTCAAACGTCACGAGCATCAATTAAACAAAAAATGTCGGCATCCCTTCACCTCTCTCAGCGAAGTATTTTCAAAAAACAACCGCGGGGCCAAGCTAGCCAGAGCCGAATCCAACACAACCGTGGTTTCGAAAAGGGCACAAAAAAACGGTGGGGGCGACAAAATCAGCGCCCTCAAGTGTCGAAACAACTACTAACAATCTGGTTTCCGCCGCAGACACCGGTATATCGCGTAGTGATAATGGAAGAATCCCCGTCTCCAGATCTTTCCGCTTTGTTGTGTACAGAACATGCAGAAAGAGAGCTGACGTCGCTCTCATCACCGGCGGAATTGTGGCGTTTTTAAACTTTTTTAGCACATTTTTTGCCAGTATGGTAAGTATTTACCTTGTACCTACAGTTATTGGGAAAAGTGTGGGCTTAGTCAATTAATCTTGGTGGCAACTTACTTAACCGAAATCCTTTGAAAGTTTGAGTTTGACATCCATTTCGATCAACAACAACATAAGTTTAATTGGTGTCAGGACACTTCGTACCTTTGCCACTTCGTACCCTGGACACTTCGTACCTTTTGAAGGTACGAAGTGTCTTTGGACACTTCGTACCTTGGACACTTCGTACCTTCCCTTGAGACACTTCGTACCTTCCCGTGAGACACTTCGTACCTTCAAGGAAACAAAAAATATTTCTAATATCAAATTAATAAATCAATATTTCAAATAAATAAATCATCATACCGACTGAAAGCATGTAACTTAAGAACAACTTAAAAACACTTACAAGAAACACCCAAACACTTCACAACCCCAAGGATATTCCACAAATATTTTTAACAGTAATCATTATTTTTAATGAACTTCACTTTACAGTCCATATCAAATAAATAAATCATAATAAAAATCATAGTAATAAAAATCATAGTAAAACACGTTTTAAAAATAAATACTTTTAACTTAAAAACTGGTATTCCATCTTTTCCTATATATCCGGAAACATCGGATGACGTAATGTACACCGGGCCTCAAAAACTTCAAGCGGAGCGGCGCCCTCTATGGCTGACTGGAACGAATGGCTGATCCGCACGAATGTTACAATATTAAATTATGATATTTTAAACTTCACACTGACAAGGACTTTCACATTTTAGACATTAATAACAATTCATGAGGTATTCAGTTATATACTTTTATAATTTTACTGAAGGTACGAAGTGACTCGGCTGACGGTACGAAGTGACTTATCTGATGGTCACTTCGTACCCCGCCCACGGTACGAAGTGACCAATTTGGGTACGGTACGAAGTGTCCCGAAGGTACAAAGTGTCCAGGGTACGAAGTGGCAAAGGTACGAAGTGTCCCACATCCGTTTAATTTAAGGAAATTGTTTCACAACCACAGAGTTATATATCCTCCGCTTACCAGTTTTCACGCTATTATGCCTTTTTCTTTGAATTGGGAAAAAAATAATGATGCCATATATCAACCCCTGCCCTAATTATCTTTATTTGTTAATATGAAGTATGCAAACATATATTAAAACTTGATGGACATTGAAATGTTCACACCACACACCGATCTTCGATGACTTCAACTGGCCCCATTTGTTTCGAGTTTTTCCTGTTTTCACGGCAAACGAGAAAGTATGGTTTCCCGGTGAAGCGAGACTCTTAGTATGACTCTATAGCCAGCAGTTGCCTTCATTTTACTAAAAATATTTTTTTATTAAATTTTCAAAGTTACCATGGTAACTTGCAAAAAATTAAAGAAAATTATAAAAATATAAAATGTGTGAATAATTACTGGCTTCCAAATCTGATTTTTTTTTCCTTTTTTCTTTTCTTTTTTTCTTAATATTTACAATAAAGCGTATAAATAAACAGTGATAATTGAATCAACAACTGATGTTTAAATTTTAATATTAATAATAATATTGATATGAGGGTTAAAAACAAAAAAAATCTCCAAAAATATTAGAAAATGATATAAGGCACATGGCTTCTTTAAGCCTCTGTATTTTTTTTCCAGAATGCTCAGCAAAACATTCAGTCACATGATTTTGATCATCATGAATTGTGAATTGAAATAGTGTGTGATGAAACTTTTTCGGTGGGCAAATATTTTTATATGGCCTCAACATTATGACATGTTTTTGAACCTTGTAGAAATGCCTAAAATACCAAACTTTTTGCATTTACAAGTGCAAATGACCAGTAGAGCTTTACGTGTTTCTAAGTTTTGGTCAAGGGAGAGGAGACTCTTTGCTTGGCAAATAAAACCACACAATTTTTATCTAGGGACTGTTTACATCGCGCACATGCAGAGAGGTAAAAGATTTGCCACGATTTTAGGGACACCTCGAAAACAGGACCTCCTACGATATAAATAAGAACTAGAGGGCGCACGAGTGATGCTTCGTGCACAAACGCCACGGGACTGCAAGATGACAAGCGCGTCATTCTGCACGCGCGTTGAATATGAAATACACGTTTGAGGTTTTGTTTTATTGAACGGTCACGCGATGCTGTTTGTTCAACTTACAAAATGGCCGCACAAACACACGCTGTGAGATAGCTGTTTTGTCAACTTAGAAAATGGCCGTCTGCTCGCATACCGGGGTGCGTATATAGGCCAGTGCGCGCTCTAGTTATTATATATAACTCTATGTTCACAACACAGCACAGTAGCTGGGGCGCTGTATTCCTTTTTTCGAATTTTGACATTATCGGTTGTACCTAGCGCCCCAGTCAAAACCTTGCAGGTTTTGATAAAGTGCCACATTTTCATAAAAAAATCATACATGCCACACCAAAAATGCCCCTAAATGACGTAAGTATCAAACGAGTTGCCTTCAAAATTCAAAACTGCCAACTGGCTTCTCCATATGTTTTAGATATAACTCCAGGCGTGAAATTGCACTGACGAAAAAAATTCCGGCTAAAAAATGATGAATTTTGAGCAATCCGCTGGACCTATTAAGAGCCGTTGTTTTGCTGTGCTGCGATGTGCAGTGCATTGTGGGTCCGGACCATTGATATTATTTCTTTTTCCAGGACGAACGTGGGTGATAAACCCATTATCTGCACACGTCCGTTCGTCATAGAAAGAAGAAAAAATATGCGATCCGTACTTTGTGTACAAAACACATGTCCACCATCTGGGAACCACGAAATACTGGTACCCTGTGCGTGCGTATTTTTTTCTTTCTATGACGAACGGATGTGTGCAGATAATTCGTTTGGTATTTCCGTCATGCATTTTTGGTGTGACATGTATGATTTTTTATGAAAATGTTGCACTTAATCAAAACCTGCTAGGTTTTAGCTGGTGCGCTAGTACGACAGAGAATGTCGAAATTCGAAAAAAAAAGAGTACAGCGCCCCAGTTACTGGGTCTAGCCATCATCATCATCATCATCATCATCATCATGCCATCCCATCCACACTGAGGCAACCCCACACTGTGTTGACATCCCATTCATTGTGCATAGCCCGGTATGATGTGTTTTTATACTTTTTTTTGCTGGCGTAATACAGATTGAGAAGTTTATGTAGGTCAGTTGCGATAGCTGTGACCCTCCATCCTCCTGACATTAAAGTTGCTAACACATACATCGGTGTATGGGTAAAAACCAAAATGAATATTCTTTATCCTCGATGCAAATTATTTTAACATAACAAACAGCACTGGATACTATTGGTAATGCTCAATCAAATCAGTTGTTAGCATACAAAATTACTTGTTAGCAGCACAGTTCTACAAATGGGGAGCTGTTGATAGTATAAAACGGTTGTGAAGTTACGGTTGTGAAGTTACGTCGTTTTTTTGAGAAAGAAGTTATTTCTCACAAAAATCTTTGAATTTGATTTTGAGACCTCATAATTCGATTTTGAGGTCTCAAATTCAAGCATCTAAAAAGCACACAACTTCATGTGACAAGTGTGTGTTGTTTTCTTCCATTATTATCTCAAAACTTTAATGACCAATTGAGTTCAAATTTTCACAGGTTTGTTATTTTGTGCATATGTTGAGACACACCAAGTGAGGAGACTGGTCTGTGACAGTTACCGAAAATGTCCAGTGTCTTGAACTCTTTTTCATTTGTTCTTCTTTTGTTTCACTACGTACAGGCCTCGTCCAAGACGCTTGAGATCACCCAGGAAGCATGGCTCGACAAACTACAGAGTCTCCACATTACACGCTCAGATATGAACAAACTCATTATGGACTACCTGGTCACTGGTAAGACTTGCTCTGTCTGACTCTCTTACTATCGGTGAAATTTCGTTAAAGGATTTGGGTACTTTTTATAGGACACAAGATATTAATGGTAGAAAGCTTTCCTTAAAATGTTACTTGCTGAGGTGCTGTAGGTTTTGTGAAATGAGTAAAACGAGTCACAAAAACATTCTACAGGGACAATCGTGTTTAATCAAATCGTGTTTTTTTCTTGTCACTAGAGGGCTTCAAAGAGGCAGCGGAGAGGTTCCAGGACGAGTCTGGTACCCAACCTGCAACCACCCTAGACTCTATGAGTGAGAGGGTTATGATAAGAGAAGCAATTCAGGAGGGCAGGATAGAGAAAGCCATAAGTCTGGTCAACGACATCCATCCAGAGCTACTAGACAATGATCGTTACCTTTATTTTCACTTACAAGTAAGTAGCATTTGAAACTTTGCATAGACCTCATCGCAAATACTAGGTACACGCGCCTTAGGCTTGGAAGGAGGTGCATGCTGGTCATGCTGGTCATCTTATAGGTGCGTTGAATTATGAGGCGTTGAAAATGGCACGAGGGCACTGTTCGTCAAAGGTTCAGGTGCGCGTAACATGATGCGCCAACGAGATCCCAAATTTATTTTTATACTTCGTTATAAGCCCAACTGGAGGTTTCAAAAAATGTTTTACTTTTGTTGGGACGAGCTTGGCGCACATTTTTGTGTTTACAGGGAATGTACTCGAGGGTCTTTTGGCCCAAACTTTGATAACTGGTAACTCTAAAACCGAAAGCGTCAGCAAACTAAAATTTTGGATTTATTCGTTTGGTATGATGGTATATCACTCTATATTTTTAGAAGAAGATCAGCGAACCCATGAATCACACCCCCCCTCCCCCCAATTTGGTACATTCTTACAGGCAGGGACTCTTACTAAAGCCCAATTCATACTTCCTGCGAATGCTTATTGTGATGCGAATGCTTATTGTTATGCGAATTTCATTGCGTCACAAAGGGAAAAGGAGCGCGTATTGTTTGTTGCGTCACCAAAATTCGCTTCGCATTCGCAGGAAATATGAACATGGCTTAAAGGCAGCTTCCCACTTGCTGTATCTCAACATATGCATAAAATATCAAACCTGTGAAAATTTGAGCTCAATCGGTCAGCAAAGGTGGGAGATAATAATGAAAGAAAAAAACACCCTTTCCACATGGAGCCGGCGCTTTCAGTTGCTTGATTTCGAGACCTCAAATTCTAAATCTGAGGTCTCAAAATCGAATCCGATGAAATTACTTCTTTCTCAAAACCTATGTCACTTCAGAGGGAGCCATTTCTCATAATGTTTTATACTATCAACCTCACCCCATTACTCGTTAGGTAAGGTTTTGTGCTAATAATTATTTTGAGTAAATACCAATAGCGTCCACTGCCTTTTAAACCACACAACTTCGTGTGACATGGGTGTTTTTTCTTTCATTATTATCTCGCAACTTCGATGATCAATTGAGCTCACATTTTCACAGGATTGTTATTTTATGCATATGTTGAGATACACCAAGTGAGAGGACTTGTCTTTGACAATTATCAATAGTGTCCAGTGTCTTTAAAGGCAGTGGACACTATTGGTAATTGTCAAAGACTAGCCTTCACAGTTGGTGTACATCTCAATATGCATAAAATAACAAACCTGTGAAAGTTTGAGCTCAATCGGTCATCGAATTTGCGAGATAATAATGAAAGAAAAAAACATCCTTGTCACACGAAGTTGTGTGCTTTCAGATGCTTGATTTCGAGACCTCAAGTTCTAACTTTGAGGTTTCAAAATCAAATTCGTGGAAAATTACTTCCTTCTCCAAAACTAGGTCACTTCAGAGGGAGCTTTTTCTCACAATGTTATAAACCATCAACCTCTCCCAATTACTCGTTTCCAAGTAAGGGTTTATGCCAATAATTATTTTGAGTAATTACCAATAGTGTCTTCTGCCTTTAAGAGATGTTTGCATGAACACCATGTAAATATCTCCTTGAGTAGTGTTCAACTTTCCAATAGTCTGATTTGTGGCAGCATAAAACCACACTTGGTAACGAGTAATGGGGAGAGGTTGATAGTATAAAACCTTGTTAGAAACGGCTCCCTCTGAAGTGAAGTAGTTTTCGAGAAAAAAGTAATTTTCCACGAATTTGATTTCGAGTTCAAGTTTAGAATTTGAGGTCTCAAAATCAATCATCTAAACGCACACAATTTCGTGTGACATGGGTGTTTTTTTCTTTCATTATTATCTCGCAAGTTGAGATACCCCAACTGTGAAGGCTAGTCTTTGACAATTACCAATAGTGTCCACTGCCTTTAAAGGCACTGGAGACTATTGGTAATTACTAAAAATAATTGTAAGCATAAAAACAGACTTGTTACAAGCAAAGGAGACCTGTTGATAGTATAAAACATTGTGAGAAACGGCTTTCCCTCTGAATTAACATTGTTTTTGAGAAAGAAGTAGTTTCTCACTGAAATATTTGAATTGAATTTGAGACCTCAGCCGAGGTCTCGAATTCAAAGAATCTAAAAGCACACAACTTGTGCGACAAATGTGTTTTTTCTTCCATTATTTTCTCGCAACTTGAACGACCAATGGAGTCAAATTTTCACAGGTTTGTTGTTTTATGCAAATGTTGAGATACACCAAGTGAGAAGACTGGTCTTTGACAATTACCAATAGTGTCCAGTGTCTTTAACCCTCGAACAAGTCAACACAGTGACAGCTGACTAATTGGTTTTTCATCTGCCACATCTGGAAACAAAATCCACTGGACCTGCTATTTCAGTTTATCCTGTGGAATCGCAGACTTTGGCGCCCAATTTAGCCTGGGATTAGAAAAATAAAACTAGTTAGTCCATAAGTGGCGTGTCTTGGTGATTGCTGTCACTTTACAGTTTTTGTATGGTAAATTTTTTTTTTTTATTCTTCCAAAATTAAATAAATACCATCCACATCTCCTCAGGATTCTTATAGCATTCATAGAAAGTTAGAAAAGACATTTTAAACAGAATTAATTTTTCATATTTCTGAAATTAATTTTCATATGCGCAAAACCCCATAGTGACTGCAATCACCAAGCCACGAGTCCACGTTAAAAAAATATAGGGGGCGCTTTCCAGGGTTACCACTGCTATTTTTTCTTTTAATTTTTACAGCAACAGTACCTCATTGAGCTGATCCAGAATGGCCAGCTGGAGTCGGCCCTAGAATACGCTCAAACTCATCTTTTTTCTTGTCATTTTTACAGCAACAGTACCTCATTGAGCTGATCCGAAATGGTCAGCTGGAGTCGGCCCTAGAGTACGCCCAAACTCATCTGGCAGAGAGGGGAGAGGAGAATGTTGAGATCTTACCGGAGTTAGAGCGAACACTAGCCCTCCTTGCGTTTGAGAATCCCGAAATGTCACCCTTTGCTGATCTATTACACCCCTCACAGAGACAAAAGGTGAGAGGACTTGATTTGGAAGTCTAACCAAGATTCTCCAGATTTTTTTATTTTTTTTTATTTTTTCAAAACTGTTGGGTGTTCTAGATCCCAATTTTCTTATATTTGGCTGCTGATCGTTGAAGTGAAAAAAGGTCTTTGGATTGTTTTCTAGTGTTTTTCTTGGTTTTAAAATCCCAACTGTGCAATCTGTATTTTTGTTATAATGTGACCCGCTCTGTGAAAATTAGTCACATGTAGGCAATTTCAGGAATTGAGCCATTTGCATGGCTGGAAAGAACACATCAGCAGCAGTAATTTGGTATGTGTCTAAGCTTTGGGGTGTATCGCGTTGCTGAGTTACTCCCGTTTGAAATTAGCCACTACACCATTTTTTGTGAAAAACGAATTACGAGTAAAATGATATTTTAAACTACCATTGTGTGCAAAAGGATACAAATTAGATATAAGTATGATCACAAAATTGTTGTATTCATAGCTTTATTGCCTAAAAGTAAGTTTTCTAAAGGTTAACCATGCAACTAAAGAAAAAACAGATTTTTTATATATTTTTTTTTATTATACATTTTCCACATTAAACTGTTCATAACTTAATATTGCATTGGGCGACATGTTACTCATTTTCACAGAGTGGGTCACATATATTGTTTTAAACGATATCCCCAAACTCACAAGGCCGGGGGCTGAAACAGGGTTACCCCTTGCACAAACCGTAAGGCATTAGTATTATCCATGAGAAGCCTGTATGGTAAAGAGGAATGCACTTACAGGATTTGGGTACTTTTTGTGACCCAAAACACAATGTCCACAGATTTACATTAAACTTACTTTGTTTTAAGATAATGATAGTAGAAAGCGTACCTTAACATGATACTTGCTGAGGTGCTTTAGTGTTTGAGAAACGAGTAAAACAATGTCATGAAAATACGCTTTACATGCTAAAATAATTTTCGGGGTTGAACAAAGAATTGACTAGAGTGGGATTCGAACCAACGACCTCCGGATTAACGTGCCGGCGCTCTACCAACTGAGCTATCTAGCCCTATATTGGCGGTGTCCCTATTTTGTCAATATCTTTGTTCGGGGGTGCCAGTCAATAGCAAAACAACCATTAACTGCCGTGTAGCCAGGGATCACACCCAAATTACGATACAACCTGGGAAGCGGCAGCTACGGGATCACCTTAAGGGGATGCGACTTTTTGTTTCAGATATCAATATAAACCACAAGGGAAACTGACTGGGTAAATAATTTTCATCTCCTGAGACGAAATTTTTTTTCGTGACTTGTTTTACTCATTTCTCAGTGAGGAATATTTTAAGGGATGATTTTTACCATCATTATCTTCAAACTGTGTGAGTTTGATTTAAATCTGTAGACTTTATGTTTTTAGCCCTACAAAAGATACCCAGACCCTTTAACTTTCCGTCTTATGATTTCTCTGATGATTTTTGTTTTTTCAGGTCGCAAGTGAATTGAATTCCGCCATCCTTGAAGCTGAGAGTCGAGAGTCCATGCCCAAACTTGCCCATCTCCTTAAGCTCCTGCTGTGGTCACAGGAGCAACTCGACAGTAAGAAAGTCAAATTCCCAAAAATGAAGGACCTGGCAAAAGGAGAGTTTCAGGGACCAAAATGAGGTGGATGGTAGGCGTTTGGACGTATTTTCGTGTCACAGACCAGGGCCCAATTCTAAGCTTACAAATTCTACGCTTACGATCATGATTCCCCGCTTACCTTGTAAGCGTAGAATGCCTAGTAACATGGAGTAGAAGCCAAAATTCACCGCTAACTTGTGAAATACACTAGCCGTAAGCACAGAATTCCCTGCATCCGTAAGCACTGATTTTGTGCTTACGGGGGGAAGCAGAGCCATGAAATTGGGCCCTGGAATTTCATCTATGAACATGTTGAAAAGGACAAGGCCATTTTCATTTTGCAAAGTGCACATCCATAGACCTTTTCGCAAATACTGGGGCGCGCGCGTAAAGCTAGTAATTAGGTGCATTGTGGTCTAGCTGGTATCCAAATTTGATCCATATCTATCCCACAATGCACCTCATTCAACAGTCTGCGCTTGCGCAATGGTATTTGCGAAAAGGTCTTTTGGAAAAATCTTGGAAGTCAATGGGTAACTTTTGAATGGCACCAAGGCCAAAACAAGGGGCAGCGGAGTCTATGGTCTCCAAGGCCTGCATGTAATTCCAGGCCTGGTGTTAGTGTAAGCTTGGGCGATATCGATTTATTTTATTCACGATATATCGCCGACAATATATCGCGATACTCGATATAATCGCGATTAATGAAATTTGACATCATCAGTCTTAAAACTCCAAGTGAAAGTTGTAGAAGAGACAGTCCTAGCATAAGAGAGGTGTTCTAATGACCTATTCTTCTGGTTTTACTCCAAACCTATGGGGTGCAAGATGTCTCAGCTAGCAAATACATCGCGATATTTAATTGATATTGCGATATATTGCGACTATCGCGATATATCGATATTTCGATTAAAACCAAATCCATCCGATATCGAAATCGTTTCCAAATTAATATCGCGATATTCGATAATATCGTGATATCGCCCAAGCTTAGTGTCAGTGGTCATTATAGGAAAGCTTCATTAAAGTTTCAGGTGTCATGTGCTTTTGCTGTGGTGCCCTTTGCAAAGTTCTAGTGCAAATTTATGTTTTCCTCATAGATGTGCCCCTTACTAGAGAAAAATTGCTGTCCCCCTTCAAGAACGAAATTCAAGGCCTGAAGATTTCCTGAGCTTAGCCACAAAAACTCGGTAACTATAATTAATTTAGTTTCTGAGTTTTTGTTTTGTATATTGTACCCTTTTCACCAGTGAGTGTGTTCACATTCAATTACTTGTTGGGTCATTAAATTTAATGAATGAGCAGTCCATCTGCTTAGAGGGTCAGCGGCCAGCAGCCCTACTGCAATTAGTCCACTGTTGGAAAAAGGAATTACATGGAGATAACAGGTGTGAGTTGCAAGATGAAAAGGGTGTCTTATTCTAGCTTCTTTCTTAAAAAAGCTTTCCCATAGTTATATTTCCATAAACAACAGCTGAAATCCATTTTCATAGAGCTGAAAGCAGAACAACCTGCTTAAAAATTGTTCAAAGAAAATAAGCAGGTATTTGGGCCGATAACCTTTTTCTGTTGAGCATAAGTTTGTTGTGCTTAGCAACATTTTCGGCTTAAGAAACTTTATGAAACCGACCTCTGGTGTCTCCCTTGTGCTTGGGGTACAACAATCCTTTGCACAGAGCCCTTGTTTGAGTTTATAACATTACAACAAAATCATGATGCATTTTTGTAAATTAATAACTAGTTTTGTTATACTTAAGTTCTCTCCCTTTTGGTAATTACTCAAAATAATTGTTAGCATAAAGACTTTTTGGGGTAACAAGCAATGGCGAGCTGTTGATAGTATAAAACATTGTGAGAAACGGCTCCCCTTGAAGTAATGTAGAATTTCGTGAATCGTTTTCATGAATTTTCCACGATTTCGAGACCTCATAATTATATTTTGAGGTCCGAATTTGTGTGACAACGGTGGTATTTCTTCCGTTTTTACCTCGCAACTTCGACGGTCAATTGAGTAAAAATTTTCTCAGATTTGTTGTTTTGTGCATAACCATGTTGAGATACAGTAAGTAAAGACTGATTTTTGACATTCCCAAATGTGTCCAGTTTCTTTTAAAATAATCAAAAAGTTGCAAAAACCAATGGTATACTTTTCCTTTCATCTCAAAATGGCAGAACATGGATTTATACTTTTCCTTTCATCTCAAAATGGCAGAACATGGATTTATACTTTTCCTTTCATCTCAAAATGGCGAACATGGATTTTTTTGTCAGTGATATCACGTGTAAAATCCTCAGTGCAGGGTGTCTTCAAAATGTTTTAATCATAAATTTATGCATCTTAATTATCAGTTATTTGTGTTTGTTAATATTAATTGTCATTTTATTTATATTTTATTCTTTTTTTGTGTAAATAAATTTGTTTACTTATGTGTAAAGAATAGTAATAATAATAAAAGAAAGACAGAACAGGAAAATGAAAAGAGTCTGTTGTACTGTCTGTTTTTTGCTATAGCGTATACTTTAAGTTCCAATTTTTGTTTTAAATCAACCTATTTAATAGCAAAATGATATGCAACTTTTAGTAGAATTTTTTATTTGTTTTGACTAAATTGTTTAAAAACCCCTTTTCAACGAAGGTCCACCCTACAGGCAGTGGACACTATTGGTAATAACTCAAAATAGTTGTTAGCATAAAAATTTACTTGGGAACAAGCAATTAAGAGCTGTTGATTTAATGAGAAACGGCTTCCTCTGAGGTAACGTAGTTTTCGAGAAAGAAGTAATTTTCCACGAATTCGATTTCCAGACCTCTAAATTAAATTTTGAGGTCCCGAATTTGTGTGACAATAAAATTGTGAGAAACGGCTTCCTCAGAGGTAACGTAGTTTTTGAGAAAGAAGTAATTTTCCACGAATTCGATTTCCAGACCTCTAAATTAAATTTTGAAGTCCCGAATATGTGTGACAATTATTGTGTTTTTCTTTCTTCGGTTATTATCTTGCAACGTCGGCGACCAATTGGGTTCAAATTTTTAATGTTTGTTATTTTGTGCATTATTGAGATACGCCAAGTGTCTTTGACAATATCAAATGTTTCCAGCAGTGTCTCCAGTAAGGAAAAGTGTGTGTTGTTTTTTCCCGTTTATTCAAATGAGGCACCCAGTTGGCATTCAGCCAGGGTACTGTGTGGATTGGGTGTTCAGTCTTACCATGGAGGAAGGAAAACCTCCATGGTCTTACCTTACTGCATGGGTTTTTCCTTGGAATATTCTGAGTTTTTCCTCCAAACTTTAAAACATAAACTTTGTCTTCTCACCATTGGGTTCAATGGGAGACTTTGAAACGCCAGGTGGCAGCAGACTTACCAGGTAAATTTTCATTGTTGACGTAGTTTTGAGCATGCGCACATTACCGAGAACCCCGGATTTTACCTGGTAAGTCTGCTGCCACCAAGCGTCCCAAAAGTCTTCCCTTGATTAAGTGCATTTTTTCTGATCGAGGGTATTAGACTTGATTTCAAGTTTGAGACCGGTTATTTCTCTGCATCAGCCACGCGGAATTCTATGGGGCGCCGTCTGTCCATGTTTTTACCATGGTTTATAGCAATTAGATGTAAACCATAGAAAGTGTTGCCAAATCCTTTTTATGGTTTACATACCAGTAGTATTTGTTGTTTGTAAGTTTTATGGTTTACAAACCATGAACATGCAATAAACATTTGTAAATCATGGTTCATAAACCATGGAAATTAACGCATCTTAAAACATGGTTTATAAACCATAACAATTGAAGCATCAAATTCATGGTTTTACAATAATCATGGTTTGTAAACAACTAATATTGACTAGTCTTGTCTAGAGTCTGTGCTCACATGGTGAGATCTAAATCAGAGAAACAGAGCGCCCGCTAGCGTTCGTTCATTACAAGCGTGTACAGTTTTTGCCGTGCATAATCGGAACGTTGGTTGTGTGTGACCGCGCAACACCAATGGTCTTGGAACCAAGACTACTAACTGACAGACGGCGCCCCATTGAATTTCCCCGCAGATTTGCTATCGCACGCTCCCTTAGGTTCATCCACAAGAAAGCGCCGTTTCAGCCAATAATGTATTGGACCGCAGAACATGTCTGTGATCAGGACGACTATAATATTGTAAAAAAAAAAAAAAAAAAAAAAACGATCACAGGCTTGGAACCAAGTCTACAGTGTAATTGGCTTCACAACCAGAAATTATAATTACATGACATTCGTTTGTTCTTAACGTCTCATTATACTCTTTCAAACCTTTCAAAAAAGAAGATGTATTTGAAAATAACTACTCGGTAAGTCTGCCGCCATCTAGCGTTGGAAAGTTTCCCATTATGGCGTTGTACCACATTACGTCACCATTAACTGCGAATCTCCAGGAACAATGAAAGTCATGTGAAATTAAAATACGAGGTCAAAGGTGATTATGTACATGGTCTCAACAGCAGATCTCTGGCGTAATTCAAGAGCCTGGCAAGTGTGACAACTCATAATAGGCCCATTTCAAATGTTGCGCCCATTGCCGTGTGGAATTCAAAATAGGAACCTAACACATAAATTGTAAAGGTTTTCCCAATATTGGTACATTACGTGCTTACACTGCCAGCAACTGCCACTTGTTAGCAAAAACCAATTCTGTTGGATGTTCCTTAAAGTAACACGTTGCCTTGGATCGGTCGAGTTGGTCTTTGAAAAGTGTTTGTAACCGTTTGTTATGGTTGGAAAGATGTTGTAAAAGTAGAATACAATGATCCACACAAACATGCCTCGAAATTGCATGTGTTTTTTTTTTACCTCGTCGACTAACACGGTCGGCCATTTCTGGGAGTCAAAATTGTTGACTCATATGGCCGACCATGTTAGTTCTCACAGAGTAAAAATAAAACCACGCAATTTCGAGGCAAATTTGTATGGATCATTGTATTCTACTTTTAAAACATTATTTCCAACCATATGCATTTATAACAAACAGTTACAAATGTATTTATAGACCAACTCGTCCGATCTAAAAGGCAGGCGTGTTCCTGTAACTTGAGTTCGGCAATACTGAGCGTGACACTGCTGCCGCGCGGCATGCATGGTTTGCACATAGATATAGAATAGAACAACTAGATCGGCCGCGCGTACATACGCGGGTTCTGGCATGGGGGCCGCCATGCCCTATCTTCCGTGTACATTTCCTGTGCGTTGCCGTCAGCACGTGACTTTTTGCCGTCAGCACGTGACATTTAGCGCGTCAAAGGCCTATCTCCCGTGTTCATTTTCGCCTGTCGCTTTTCGTGAAATTTTTACCGCGTCTATGGCGGACAAAAACTTTTTCTACACAGGCAATGGCGCGTTTGTACGCGCGCGGCCGATCTAGTTATTTTAATTCTATATCTATGGGTTTGCACTGTTTAAATGAAGCGAAACCTTGCTATTGCTGAACTGTGATTTCATTCTGCCACGAGCCAAATTCAAAAGGTGATTTCATAACTTGTGTGTCTGCCGCAAAAACAAAACAAAAACGGATAACATTTTTGTTGAAACGATTTTTTTTTAACAACAAAAAGAAGCTACCACTTGAGCTCAGCAGGCCAAATTGCATTGTCACCACTCACCACCAACACACGCTGCCTGGGTTGTCATAAGAGATTTCTGTGAAAGCTCGTATCGGAAAAGTTTCCGTATGGCGCCACCACTTTTTCATTCGAAATAAAATAATATAGTATCTAATTTACCTGATTGATATATCCCTTTTTGTAAAAAGGAGTGAAAAAGTGGTGGCGCCATACGGAAAGTTATCCCTGGTATCAGTAATGTTATTCGATTTTATTGACGCAAAAAAAAGAAGAAGTTGCTTCCACAAAAACTAATGAAACATAATGTTGCCTTTTGACAGAGGTGAAAGGCAGTGCCACCCCAAAAGAGGGCGCTATCATCAATATAACCCACAGACCATAGACCTTATCGCAAGCGCAGACTGTTGAATGAGGTGCATTGTGGGATATATATGGATCAAATTTGGATACCAGCTAGACCACAATGCACCTAATTCCAAGCTTTACGCGCGCGCCCCGGTATTTGCGAAAAGGTCTATAGACCTTATCGCAAATACCAATGCGCAAGCGCAGACTGTTGAATGAGGTGCATTGTGGGACATATATGGATCAAATTTGGATACCAGCTAGACCTTTTCGCAAATACCGGGGCGCGCGCGTAAAGCTTGGAATTAGGTGCATTGTGGTCTTGCTGGTATCCAAATTTGATCCATATATATCCCACAATGCACCTCATTTAACAGTCTGCGCTTGCGCATTGGTATTTGCGATAAGGTCTATTCTCGTGTACATGTTCGTAACCGCACAACTGGAGCGCCTTGGAGCCAAGACTACATTTTAATGCAACATATTTATTTTTATTTTTTTCTCCCACACCAAGCTCCCAAATAATGATAAGGGAAACCATTTTTAAAACAGGTATCTAACACTTTTGTAAGAGCTATCAGTTATTCATACACCATTTTGGATCATCGATATAGATGGAAATTGCAGTATCTGGATTATTATTTAAAACTAAATACAATTTGACTGAACATGCAAAGAAAGAAATATTTTGAAATAGGAGGGTGAGCTTTAGTAAACAATAGTGATAATTAGCACACCCCTATAAAATGATGGTACCGTCTGTAAAAAATACCAACATAAGTCTGGTACCCAGACGCGTTATACAACGTGTACTTAATAGAGTGAGTCTTTTGTATTGTATTATTTTTTTATACTGTTCCGAAAAGGCATTACGAAAAATGTAAAAATTACGGAAAACTTCAAGAATTATAAGCTGTGGGACACATTGAGAGTAGGCAGTAGTCATGCATCAATTTGGATACAGAACCCTAGGCTTGATACGTTAGGTAAGTTGACTTTCATTACTTTTTAAAATAATGAGATTTTTTGTTTTGTCCGGAAGTGGTCCTGCCTGGTTTGCTTTCGACTTGGTTTTTGACGTGGTTCTGCCATGGATCATTGGATGCCACAATGTAATTAAGTCAACTCGACCTTTTGCTTATTATTGTGAACAATCTTGCTTGGTGACAGTCTGTTCTCTGCTTGCCTCTAATGTTGACATGGTATCTGAGCATCTGACTCTCTGAAATATAACCCCAACTAATTAGTTGAATTTATGTTCGAGTGTCTCACCCCCTAAGTAACTAATTAATGTTAAAATAAATTTAACTCAAATCTAAAGATTTGATTATTTTGGACAACTCTCCGTATGGCGCCACCACTTTTCATGAATTTTTTACAAAAAAATCAAATGAAAAAGTGGTGGCGCCATACGGAAACTTTTCCATTATTTTTTATACTGACACTTGTCGTCTTAATCTTCTTATTCTTAATATTATATAATATTTAATATTAATAGTAAAACAAATAGTAATAATTTATTAAATTTAAAATCTTCCAACAATTTACAATTTTTTTTTGATAACTACATCATATAAAAAAATAAAATCATAGTTCATTGTTCATTAGTGTTGCGATAACGTAACCCTCCTGCCGACGACGTAGCGGAAGGGTTACGAAGCTAACGCAATGTGTGCAGGGCGAAATGGTTAAAAACGTAAAATTTTGACAGCTAGTCAGCAGATTTGCTCCATTTTTACCACTTTTGAAAATCATGACACAAATTCTAGGAACACGAACTTGATCCTCAATGTCTAATGAATCCTACAACATCACTCAAACACCATTGAGGAAATAACTTGAAGAAAAAATTGACAAAAACTTACCAGATCCCCGAGCGAAAGAGTAAAAATGGCCCAGGTTGAAAATTCGAATCTGAGGGGGGTGGAGCTTCGGCCGTTAGCTTCGTAACCCACCGGCTACGCCGTCGGCGGGAGGATTACGTTATCGCAACTAATTGTTCATAAATTGTTGTCAAGTTCCCTCACAGAAGATTCAGGAGAAACAGGCTGGACTATAAAGGGCTTTAGTAAGGTCGGTTTATAGTCAGTCCCGCAATAGTCGCGCCATAGAAATCTTGACGCGCGAACATAAAAAAAAACACAGTTTATAGGCCTCAGCATTGACTATAATAAACTGTTTAGGATTGCGCGTAAAGATTTTCATCGTTCGGCCATTGTGCAACCGACTTTGACACAACCTTGACACATTTTTAATAATAATAATAATATGAATTGATATAAATTGTTCCCTCCCTGACATTTTTTTTTTTTAACGTTAATACTAAATCATAATCATTTGCATAAAACTGAATTTTATTTAAATAAGTTAAAGCTTTTGTTTTTAAAATTCTTTTGTTGGTATTCAAAGACCCTTGGTAAGATTTTTTGTTTTGAAAATAAAATGGAAATAGATGTCTCTGTTGTTACTTTCTTTATTGACCCCATTTTATTTAAAAACTTGGGCACATGACGTGCGTCCCACAATATTCGTAGATTATTTCCACTCGAGTAATATCGCAAAGTTTAAAACATTACATTTATTTTACATTTCAGATACATTTATTTCATGTCAACATCAATTAATAATACATAGTGTGACAATATTGTTCAGAAAACAATTAATAACTTGTACAAATGAAACTTGATCCAGTTAATGAACAATAAATAGGTACCTTTTTGTTCCCCTTCCTTAAACAGCCAATAGGGCCTAAAGGATGATCTCACTATTTCAAGTATTACCTTTTTATGGCCAAATAGACATTGTAGATACCGGTTAATAACCATTTTACTCTCAAAATTTGCATTAAGTAGGCCTAATACATGTAAATAACACGATAAAAAAATGCACCCGACTGCGCGACTTTTTCAGCCGATAGTAAAAAACGGCTTATCTTTTATAATGACCATTTGATGCCAGTGACGATTTCCCCTAAATTGGGTTTGAACACAGTTCTCCAGCTTTGGCACACTGAGGGCACTATTTTCCATATCAAATAGCCGCCCCTAACGTCTCGATTCCTTTGTCGCGTTTTTCAGAAATTTGGCTTGGAGCGTTCTGGAGAAAAACCCATTTTTACCATGTTTTAACGTGAGGTAAGAGACTCATTATCTTTTTTTATGTTTCCTGGATGGACTGCAGCTGTTAGAAAACTGTAATATCTATATATTTGAGATCATCCTTTATTGGCTGTTTAAAGACAAAGACAAACAAAAACAAATGCAAACATGTACCCCCAAAAAGGGACGTGGACAATAAATGCTTGAGTGAGACTGCCCAATAGATAAATAATTACTAAAAAAAATAGGTGTCTTAAAATAAAAGAGATAAATTAAGTGGTGTATAAATCAATCAATAGCTTCTTAATTTTTTTACAAAAAGAAAAAATACTGGCTGATCGCTTAAGTTCTGTATTTTTCAGGCATGCAACTCTTCCGCTTTTCCGCGGAATTCCACGTTTTTTTTCTTTCTTTTTTTTAAACGTAAAAAAAAATTTTATTCCGCGTTTTTTTTCTTTCTTTTTTTTAAACGTAAAAAAAAAATTGATTTTTTTTCTTCAGATTTTTTGTTGTTAGCCTAATATATGCCTGGGAACAACAGTGTACAACTACAATCATGTAAAATAAGCCTAGTACATGCTAACAATGCACCTAAGAGCCTAATAAACTAACATTTTGTAGGGTACCATTGTGGGTATCGCACTTGCATTGTGCCTTTGAAAACTTTCCTCTTTTTTTTTTCAACGGGCAGTTGCATGCCTGATTTTTATTTAGACTATTCCAGTTTAAGGACTCCTTTTTGAAACACACTCTTTAAAAAAAACTCAGTTCTACTTCGCTGCGGAACGCGCTGCCAAAACATAGGATTCGAACTGCCTCATAGCTACCGGGCAACCTTGGTAGTCTAGTTGGTAAGACACCGAAGAGTTTTAAGGGTCGTGGGTTAGAATCCCACCTGAGTTAACATGCCTCTGATATCTTTTCACTGGACTTTGGGAGAGTACTGAGTTTACAGTGCTAACATACATCGGTGTATGGGCAAAAAATAAAATTAATGTTCTTTATCCGCGATGCAAATTTAACAGTTCTACTTTGTGTAAGAAAAAGATTCTCTTTGCCTAAACCACGGGTCTGATGAGTGTGAATTGAAGCTGAGCTAAAAAGAAGCCTTGAATTATAGTACATGTATGTGGTAATAAATTACAAGACTGCTTAAAATACAATTTGCTTTCCTTAAAGGCAGTGGACACTATTGGTAATTACTCAAAAGAATTATTAGCATAAACCTTTCTTGGTGGCGAGTAAATGGTAGAGGTTGATGGTATAAAACATTGTGAGAAACAGCTCCCTCTGAAGTGCCATAGTTTTCGAGAAAGAAGTAACTTTACACAAATTTGATTTCAAGACCTCAAGTTAAGAATTTGAGGTCTCAAAATCAAGCATCTAAAAGCACACAACTTAGTGTGACATGGATGTTTTTTTTTTTCATAGTTATCTCGCAACTCCGACGACCAACCAAGTCTCAAATTTTCACAGGTTTGTTATTTTATGCATATGTTGAGAACACCAAAAGAGAAGACTGGTCTTTAACAACTACCAATAGTGTCCAGTGTCTTTAAGAGAATGAATGAAGTTTTAAGATACTTGATGTGGTAAACAATGGGGAAGTATGTTCCAGACAACCTGCACCATGAATAATACGGATTGCTTCTTTCTGTAACAAAAACAATTTATTACAACCTGTGAACCCCAGGCAAGAGAAGCATTTTAATTCAAATAAGGAAGTACAATAGGAGTTTTTGCTCCTGACTTAAACATTGTCAACATTAACAAAATGGAGACACTAAACATTGTAGCATGGGCTAGAAAGCTAAGCTCAGTAGTCTAGAGCACTGCAGGCGATTTCACGTAACTGTACGCATCTGCGTAAGTCCACTTGAGCAACGTTTATGGTGCAACCCACACCATAACGTTGCGCAAGTGGACTTACGGAGTTGCGTACAGTTTCGTCAAATCGACTGATGACCTGTATTCATGTGTGTAAATATCCGGGACAGTTTACCCATTCTTGAGAGTGCATCACGTGGTGTTTAAACGGATGATATAATCACAGTAAAAAGTTTGTAAACATAGGCCTTACGCAGGAGCTTATATCGCGTTGTGGTATTCTACGCGTAACGTGTAACGTGTTCCTTTAACAATGTCATGAAAATAGTTGTTGTACTTGATGTATTTACCTTACATAAGCGCGTGTTTCTCCTAAAACTATAGACCTCTCATGCATTGACGTCATCCAGCCGCCATCTTTTACAAATGTATGTCAAACGGTGACGAAACAATCGAAACGCACATAGAGTGGCCAATGAACAACCTCCTTTTGACCTCAAGGCGAGGGCGCCGTACTGAAATGACGCCATGTGCATAAGGTCTATTGCTCTATTGACCACTGAAGCTTGACATCTTCATTCACTGTGAGTCACAGGGAATGTTCTGGCTAAAAACGTAATCTACAAAAGGCACATCTAACCCTTTAAAAACTTCCCTGCTGAAATTGGTGTGCAAACACCTAGTACCATTTCACATGCTCAATTCTTTCTTTTGTATCACAGCAGCATTTTAACCCTACCCACCAGGGCCCAATTTCATAGTGCTGCTAAGCACAAAAATGTGCTTAGCATGTAATTTCTTCCTTGATAAACCAGGATTACCAACCAAATTTTCATTTGTTGCACATTGCCTGATACTAGTTTTCAGACAATGTTTGCTTCTCCTGAAAATCATGTGGAAATTTGGTTGGTAATTCTGTTTTTATCAAGGAAGAAATTTGACTGCTAAGCAAATTTTTGTGCTTAGCAGTTCTATGAAATTTTGCCCTGGCCTACATTGTACTTGGTTCAACCAGCAACCTCAAAGTCACCCTATGGTTTCAAACGTCTTTCAAAGACCAACTCGTCCGATCCACGGCATCGTGTTCCTTAAAGGCAGTGGACACTGTTGGTAATTACTCAAAATATTTATCAGCATAAGACCTCACTTGGTAACGAGTAACGGGGAGAGGTTGATAGTATAAAACATTGTGAGAAACGGCTCCCTCTGAAGTGGCGCAGTTTTCGAGAAAGAAGTAATTTCCCATGAATTTGATTTTGAGACCTCAAGTTTAGAATTTGAGGTCTCGAAATCAAGCATCTAAAAGCACACAAGTTCGTGTGACAAGGGTGTTTTTTCCTTCATAGTTTTCTTGCAACTCCGACGACCAATCAAGCTCAAATTTCCACAGGTTTGTTATTTTATGCATTTTATATGCTGATATACACCAAGTGAGAAGACTGGTTATTGACAACTACCAATAGTGTCCACTGTCTTTAACTTCCGTGCTGAGACTGATGTGTACACACACCTAGTACTATTTCATGCTCAATTCTTTTTATTGTATTAGGCCTGCATTGTACCTGGTGCAACCAGCAACCTCCCAGTCACCCTATGGTGACATTCCACTGTGTAGCTGGCTGACCCTGCCTGACCTCAGTTACACAGAAAAAAAACCTTGCTTCCAGTGTTAATTTTCCTTGATGACCTATGACCTCTACTTGTAGCTGGGGAGGTCACAGGTATTACTTACACTCTGGTCTTGTCTTGTCTACAGTGAAAAATACAACAGTTACACAAACCATTGAGGAAGTTACTCTACGCACAAACCTTATCTGCTATTTACTTGAATGTTCACACAGTACTAACAATCTTTTTTAAAGGGAAGGTACACGTTCGGTAATTGTCAAAGACCGGTGTTCTCACTTGGTGTATCCCATCAAAACATAAAATAATGAACCTGTGAAAATAATGAAAGAAAAAACAGACAGGAATAAAAGACTTCTAGCTAGAAGTCTTTTATTATTTTAGTGAGAAATTACGGTACCTCTTTCTCAAAAACTACATTACTTCAGAGGGACTGGTTTCCCACAATGTTTTTAAATACTATCAACAGCTCTCCAATGCTTGTTACCAAGTCAGTTTTTTAAGTTAATATTTGTTTTGGGTAATTACCAAACGTGTACCTTCCCTTTATTAGTGTACCTGGAGTAATGGGCCATATTTTTGACCGCGTGAGGGCGCTCTCAATCACTTCCGGGGTTATATTCATTCATACCCAAAACAGCTATTAAAGATTGGAACACATTACCACCACAGACATCTGATCCATCACGGACAATACGACTTTTAAAGGAGCCGTTATAATCCACCTCTAAAGCAAATTGAAAGTACGGCGCAACAAAAGTGACAGAACGCCTATTAATCTGTGCAGGGCGAATCGCGTATACCCCCGGAAGTGATAAAAATACTATTTATAGCGCCCTCGCGCGGTCAAAAATAAGGCGCATTAAAGGGTTTTGATACCTTTTGTAGATGAAGTTTTTAGCCGTGACATGAATCCCTACTCAAAGTGAATGAAGATGTAACGTAGTTAACATGTGCTGTAGTAGTTTCAGCTTCATTGCTCTTCAATTTGTATGCGTGAGAAAATTGAAATTACAGAGCAATGTTTTCAGGAGAGTCTTATAAACATGTTGTACTTTCTTAAACAATTTATTACTTACTTAGACCTGAGACGAAAATTAGTTTTGTGAAATTGTTAAACTCATTTCTCAAAAAAAGCACCTCAGCAAGTAATATTTAAAAGGGAAGCTATCTACCATCATTATCTTTAGGCCTAAACCGTGTAAGTTTTTAATGTAAATCTGTGGGGGTAAGTTTATGTAAATCTGTGGGTGGATGTTTGTGTTTTGTGTCATACAAGAAGCACCCAAACCCTTTGTGATTGTACATTCAGTGAGTTCAAGGTTCAGGCCTGATACTTCACGGAGGCAACGAAGGCGATTGCCTCCGTGTCCCCTGGTCATTGCCTTGGTGCCCTTGAAATGCTCCAGTACAAATTTGCAATTTCATCATAGGGAGCCCTTTACCAAGAAGAAAATGCCTTGGTGCCCTTGCCCTTTCAAAAACGAAGCATACAGCCCTGAAGGTTCATAGGGTAATCTTTGGTTACTCTAAAATGCTAATGAAAAAAAAACTCACTTGTTGAGAAGTAATTCACCAATTGTTGATTATTAATGTAGAGTTCGATAATAGGAGACTTTCCAACGCTAGGCGGCAGCAGACATACCGGGTAAATTTCCATTGTTTACGTAGTTCTGAACATGCGCATAATTCTGAGAACAATGGATTTACCCGGTAAGTCTGCTGCCCTCTATCGTCCCAGAAAGTCTCCCATTGTAGGCCTACTTGAGACATAATTATGTTTGGATAGTTTGTTTACTCAAAACATTTGAATCTGAGAAACAATAATTCACACTGAAAGGATTGAAGGATTATATCACTGATGTCCGACTGTGTTTCGAAAGTAAACTATGTTGTCGTGAAGAGTTGTGAACGACAAAATAGACCCTTTCCATGAAATATGTAAATTGCACACAGCGCGTGCGCACTAGCATTTTGGTTGGCAAAATGAGGGGACATCACGCTGTTTTGTACATGGCTAATGGCTGCGTGATGCAGCTGCAATTGCGCTTCTTCTTAGTGCACAACACTATGGCGTTTGCCAACCAAAAGGATCTGTATGCGCATGCATGAATAAAGTTAGCATATTTCATGGGAAAGACCCATTGGTTCACCAAGCATTTTTTGTAGAAATGGTGGCGGATAAACCGCGTAGTTGAACAACTGTGGTCGCCACTCGACTAAGCAATCAATAGTTGCGACTACGACACTGCTCCTCGCTAGGCACCCAGGCTTACTCTACAACATAATATTATTATTATCAATACAAACATTTATACAGTGCATTTCTAAAAATCAACAATGCGCTTTACAATAAAAATTGAAATTAAATACCATAGAAAGCAAAACAAAACGCAGTTTAAAAGCACAAGAAACAGCACGTTAATGAAGTACATGTATAATAACAAATTAGCAAAATATAAAACCTACGGGAAAAGCTTTGCAAAGAAAAAAATTAAACCAGTGCAACATTAAAATTCTTTTGGAAAGAGGAAAGTTTAAAAACTTCTTTTAAGAAGTTTTTAAACTTTCCTCTTTCCAAAAGAATTACGTCAAAATGTTTAAAAAGATTTTTACATTAGGGGCATTAGGAAGGTTCACAGGAAGACTGTTCCAAAGTTATAAGCAACCCTCATCCTGGAAATATCATTAGAAAATAGAATTTGATTGTTCTCTAAACAGTGTTCTCCTCTGTTACATTCTGACACTGACAGCCCCAACATCTGACTTCCAAATACAGGAATAAATTTGTCATGATTCTGTCAAACAGGTGTTGGTGTTTGTGACAAATCTAGACTGACTTTTTTTTTTTATCTGGTGGTTCATGGCCGGGAATTGAGACGTGAACAAACCGGAAGCCCCAACTCTGTTGAAGATCACTGTCAGGGTCAAGCAATTTAATTAGGTCGCAAGATGTGCCCACTGGGAATTACGGTTGGATTGGGAGCATTCTTGTTTTGTTATATGATTTATAAAGGCACTGAACACGTTTGGTAATATTGTCCAAGATCAGGGCCCAATTTTAAAGAGCTGCTAAGCACAAAAATTTGCTTAGCATGAAATTTCTTCCTTGATAAAAACATGATTACCAACCAAACTTCAACCTGATTTTCTGGATACCAGTAACAAGGAATATGCAACAAATTGAAATATTGGTTGGTAGTCCTGTTTTTACCAAGGAAGAAATTTCATGCTTAGCAAATTGTTGTGCTTAGCAGCTCTATGAAATTGGGCCCAGTATTCTCACTTGGTGTATCCCAACAATATGCATAGAATAACAAGCTTTTTAAAATTTAGGCTCAATAGACCTTTGTTATGGTGCAGCCATCTTGAAATTTCCCCATTGGTATCAATGCAACCATTACGCGGCTGGAAGAACAAAATAGTCTGGTTCCTATTTGCATAATGATTATTAGCATTCATTATTGTTATTCAATGCAAGGAACATGACCAAGAAGGATGCAACATGATAAAGGTCTATTGGTAGTTGAAGTTGCAAGAAAATTATGAAAGAAAAAACACCCTTGTTTTACAAGGTATACTTTGCTCTCAGTTCAGTGACACCCAATTGAGTTCAATTTTTCACAGTTTTGTTATTTTGTGATGTTGAGTTTGACAATTACCAAAGGTGTCCAGTGTCTTTAAACTGGAGGCCTGCTACCAGTGCCAGGTACTACTGCACTCCTTTAATTGAAGTTTTCCAGAGGGAAGGGGGCTGCCCTGCTCACAACCTGGAATAGCCATGGCCTGGGAAAAACGTATGCAAATGAGGTGTTAGTTTACCAAGGCTTACAGCCTGGTGTCTGCCACCTCAGGGCGTGGGGTACATGGGGTTGAGAACCAGACTGAGGGGGGGCTGGCAGAGGGCCCCTTGTGTTTGGATGGCTGGGTTTGAGGTCAGCCCCGATTATGAAGTCTGAGTGTGTTTGTGTGGTGAGTAGAACAGCATACACAGGGACAGGTATTTTTAGTTACAGGGGTTTTGAACAGGGGCGAGGGTTAGTTGTGAAGCCCGTTATTATTACACTGCTGTGCACTAAATACAGGGACACTTGAAGTTGTGTTCTCCTAAGGAAGTTGGATAGTTCATGGAGGTAGTGAATAGTTTTTGGTAACTGCTTCTAGTCTACCCAGATTTATAGTGACCAGTTGTACTGTTAATGGTGGACATAATATTTGAAAGAATTTGTGGGGTCCAGGAAACTTTAAAGCAGTTTGGGGTAAGTTGTGCTCTGTAGTTGTGTAGCCCGTAATAGACTGAGTGATGTGCACTACACAACTGTACATAAGTTTTGTTCTTCAAAGAAAGTTGTATAGTTTTGGTAACTGTTTTCTACCAAAGCTTCTTGTTAATGGTGGACATAATATTTGAAAGGAGTTGTGGGGTCCAGGAAACTTAATTTGATGTTTTTCAACCGAAAAGGTATTTATGAATGGGAATCAACGTGTGTTGAATCGGTTTTCAACTAGTGGTTTAAACCCGCCGAGGCCTGGTTCGTGATAACTTACCAAGACTTCATCTGGGTAAAATTATCAAGAACCAGGCCTCGTTGGGTTTAAACCACTAGTTGAAAACCTCTGCACCACACATTGGTTCCCTTAGTTGTTTTAATAGTGGACATAATATTTGAAAGGACTTTGTGGGGTCCATGCAAGGAAACTTCAGCAGTTAGTGGTAAGTCTGCCCTCTCTGAAGCTAGTTGTGAATTCCCTTATAATTATTTACACTGTGCACAAAATACAGACACTTCAAGTTCTGTTTGCTAAGGGAAGTGTGTTGTTCTGTTATCTGTGCTTAGCCTTAGTTTACCAAGTTGTTTTCTAATGACCAGTTGTACTGTGAATGGTGTGACATAATATTTGAAAAATGAAGGGACCTTTGTGGGGTCCATGCCAGGAAACTTCTACAGTTTGGGGTAAAGTCTGTGCCCTGTAGTTGAGGGGCCCATTATGGTTATTTACAGGACTGTACTAAATACAGACACTTGAGGTTCTGTTCTGTAAGGGAAGTTTGGTAGTTCATGGATGTATCATGACGTTCTGGTAACGTGGCTTCTACTTTCTAGTCTACCCAGCTGTTTTAATGACTAGTTAGTCGTACTGTTAATGGTGTACACTGTACATAATATTTGAAAGGACTTTGTGGGGTCCATGCAAGTCCTCTGTTCTAAATCTCCAAAGGAAGTTGGAACAGTTCTGGTACCTGTACTGCGTGCTTTACCAAAGCTGTTTTATAATTACTAGTTGTACTGTAATATGGTGAACATAATATTTAAAAGGTGTTGTGGGGTCCATGCTAGAGAACTTTGAATCATTTTTTGGGGGTAAATCTGTATTTGTAAACCCCATAACACTGAATACAGACATTTCAAGTTCTGCTCTCCAAAGGAAGTTGGATAGCTCTGGTAACTGTGCTAAGGCTGTTTTAAAACATTGACTTAGGCCTACGACTTGTTGTGTATTATGGTTGACAGTGAATCGGAAAGGAGTGGTTGTGGGGGTCCAGGAAACTTAAGCAGTTTGCGGTTAGTTCTCTGTGGTTTGCAAGTGTTTGGTTTTCTTTTGACTAGTCATTATACCATGTGCACTCATATTACAACCATGGAGGTAGGATATCCTACCCCCATGCTGCACACCGAATGTATCAGAACATAGTGGTAGTAGCAATAATGTTTGTGCACAGACAGGATGGATGCTTTGTACATATAATTGGAATTAATGGTTTCTGTTTTGATTTCCACATTCTTGGAATAGATCGTATCAGTTGACATTTCAATTCAAGGAAGTGGTACAGAGTAAATTTTAAATGTGATTTTAATTCGGTTTCATTCGGGTTCTTGTTCTTGTACAATGCACTGTACTACTAGGTAGTAGTACTACTACATGTATACTATGGGGATATTTTACTGTAAATGTTAAACTGTATGTATGCAGGTAAAGCTTACAGTAGATTATTTTATTATTTTTTTTGTAAGTAGAAGAAACAAAACAACTTGTAGGTTTATAAAAAGCTCTTGGACAACATTGTTATGGAATATCAAAGACCCAATCTCAAGTTTTATGTCAGGCCTGGAATTTCATATTTGAGAGGGCAAGGCCAGTTTCATTTCCCAAAGAGCACAAGTTTCCTTTGGAAAATTTCTTAGTCTATGATAAAATGTTGAAGGGGCACCAAGGGCAAGACCGGTTACCTATTTTTTCCCTGGGTGGAGAGAATCAATGGTAAAGGTGTCTCGCTCAAGGACACAAGTGACACGAGCGGGATTCAAACCAACATCCTGGGCCCAATTTCATGGCTCTGCTTACCGCTGAATTCTGCGCTTACGATTGCGATTCCCCGCTCACGTGCAAGTGCCGAATTTCTGCGCTAGCCTTGTAAGCGTAGAATGCCTAGTAAGGTGAAGTACGCACGCAAGAAGCCCAAATTCGCCGCTAACCCGTGAAATACGCTTACCGTAAGCACAGAATTCCCATTCACACCCATATGAGAATTCCCCCTCTCCATAAAACACATTCCTTTAAAGGGAATTGTTTCTCAAAATGTTTTAACAGCTGCAGGCTCAGCAATTAAGTTTTTACAGTCGTTAATTTCATTAATTGTCCACATAGGTGTTTGGTAAACCCTCCCTTTAAAAGCTATAGATTTCTACTAACGTAGCCTACATAATACTTGTAGCTTCACGGTTAAAACATCGTCCATGTCACAAACAACCTGTTCAACCCTTTACCAAAGTGATACCTCAAAAATTGTGTCAGGTCTGTGATTTTGAAAAACAGGTTGTCCCAATTCTTCAACGCAAGGTGTCTTAATTTAATTAGGCCAGTTCTTTTGTTGAATCTAGACCATGCAAGCAGAGGCTTGTCAGAAAACAACAATTAAATTACTGCATTGATCAGTCTAGAGTAGGGCTTGCTAACTTAACCACACCCCCTGCTGGGGTGCCTTAACCCTCAGGCTAAATATTCAATCTTCTGTTTTTTAAGCAAGAAGTTTCTATATTTTGTTGTTCTTCTGTTCAGTTTGCACTATTTGATACCAATTAACCTAGTTGTCTTGTGCATGTGTTCCTTTAAAGGCAGTGGACACTATTGGTAATTACTCAAAATAATTATTAGCATAAAACCTTTCTTGGTGACGAGTAATGGGGAGAGGTTGATGGTATAAAACATTGTGAGAAACGGCTCCCTCTGAAGTGCCATAGTTTGCGAGAAAGAAGTAATTTTCCACGAATTTGATTTCGAGACCTCAGGTTTAGAACTTGAGGTCTTGAAATCAAGCATCTAAACGCACACAACTTTGTGTTGCAAGGGTGTTTTTTCGTTCATTATTATCTCGCAACTTCGACGACCGATTGAGCTCAAATTTTTACAGGTGTGTTTTTTTATGTATATGTTGAGATACACCAAGTGAGAAGACTGGTCTTTGACAATTACCAATAGTGTCCACTGCCTTGAATGGATAGAAATTTGCATTTTCTAACAAATTCAATATTTTCCAATTGAGCCAAAAAACTGTTGGGATACACCAAGGGAGAATGTTGACAGTGCCTATAATGCCTACGTAATGTAGGTACGGTCATTTAGTTTTTGTAGATTATGTAGGTCCCCTAAATAATATAATTAGTTTTTAACTCTATATACTAAGCTTGGGCGATATCGATTTATTTTATTCACGATATATCGCCGACAATATATCGCGATATTCGATATAATCGCGATTATTGAAATTTGACATCATCAGTCTTAAAACTCCAAGTGAAAGTTGTAGAAGAGACAGTCCTAGCATAAGAGAGGTGTTCTAATGACTTATTCTTCTGGTTTTACTCCAAACCTATGGGGTGCAAGATGTCTCAGCTAGCAAATACATCGCAATATTTAATCGATATATCGATATATCGATATATCGCGATTATCGCGATATATCGCAATACATCGCGATATATCGATATTTCAATTAAAACCAAATCCATCCGATATCGAAATCGTGTCCAAATTAATATCGCGATATTCGATAATATCGTGATATCGTCCAAGCTTACTATATACAGTGCTTGGCTTTGGGTAATCTTTGTAACACACAACACAATTTCCACACTTAGATATTTAAATCCAAGTGTGGAAATTGTTTAAAAACTTGTAGGCCCCCTTAAAGCCATTGGACACTTTTGGTAAACAGTATTGTTCAAAGGCCCACACTTCGTGTATCACAACTGATATAAAAAATAACAAACCTGTGAAAATTTAGGCTCAATCGGTCATCAGAGTCGGGAGAAAATAACGGGGAAAACCCACCCTTGTTTCCGCACGTTTCGCCGTGTCATGACATGTGTTTAAAATAAATCTGTAATTCTCGACAACGAGAATTGATAATTGTTTTAATGTTTTCTCGAAAAGTAAAGCATTAAATGGAATAATATTTCAACGGACGATCAACTGGTACTTTTTTTTTATTTGGCCTTAAAAACTGAGATGAAATGTGGTTGTGATAGTGGCAGGGTGTGGCCAGGAGGTCATTGTACCTTGGTACATCATCAAGGACAGGTACATCCTATCTTGTAAACAACCTCTAGGCTTGACCCCATTCTGGGTCAACAATTTAGGCAAATTGATCGCCTCCTGGCCACCCTCCTGGCCCCCCTCCTGTTCTTGTTTAAACAGGTACAGTAGGCCTTGATATTATAAACCCCTTTCACGCTATGGGGCCGTTCAGAATAATCAATGATTAAAGATTTTTGATTTTATAAAAAAAAAAATGTGGATGGATGGGTCAAGAGAAATTACTGAGAATCTAAATTCAGTTTGCAATTAAAAAAAAATAGAAGAAAAGATTTCAGTGCTAGTAGTCCTTGATATTACAAACCTTTTTTCACACTATGGGGCCATTCAGAATAATCAATGTTTAAGATTTTTTATTTTATTTTTTAAAATTGTGGTTGGATGGGTCAAGATGGATGGAACTGTCGGTGACCAAGCAGTAAGAGTTTGTTCTTTCTACCGGCAGAGTAGATTTTTCGGGAGACTTCTCAGTTCTAAAAAGAACTGTCCTGGTTTGCCTTTTCAGAACTAAGAAGTTTACTGAAATAAAATCTGGAAAAAATTGTGGTAGTCTACACAATCCTGACCAAAATGCTTGGGCCACCCATTCCCAATGTTACATAAAACCATTCCATGTCCACTTCCCTGTTACATGAAACATTCCCTGTCCCCTGTCCCCCTGGTCAATGTTGACTGGAACGCAGAAGACTGTGCAATCAGAACCAACTTTGAAAGGGGACAGGGGTCCAGACGAGATACGGCCAGGGGTGGATTTCACAGAGAGTTAAGACTTAGTCTTATTAGGAAGAGTTTCTCTTGCTAACTTAGGACTGTACATACGTTTGTAATATCTCCCTGGACTAGTCCTAAGGCCAAATAAAAAAAAAACCAGTTGATCGTCCCCGCCGCATCCTTTTTGGGGGCCGCATCCTTTTTTTTACTATTTGCTATTTTATCGCTTTTTTTAAAATTTGTTTTAATCTATCTTTTCCAAAGGACTGGCCTAGAAGCTTTTCCCGAATCTAACTTGATGTTCTCGAACACTTGTAACCGCCTGTTTCATAAAACAATATTAGTGAATGCCTACCAGCAAATCTTTTTAGTGTTATCCGAACCTGTTAGTGTTAGTGTTAACACAGGTCCTCATGTAACTAACTAAAGGTATTTAAGTAAGTTTGCGAAACTGAAGAATTGGTGACGTGTTTGATTTGAAATACTTAGCAGCCATCTTGAAAAAAATAGTAAATAGTAAATAGTAAGGCCCTCATCCTCCTCTTTTTTTTAAAAATCCAGACGATCACTGGTATTTTTTGTTATTTGGCCTAAGTTGTTAAGACTAGTCCTAACTCTTTGTGAAATCGACCCCATGATTGTAGCAAGACAGTTCTCAAAAGAACTCTACCTTGCAAGTAGACAAACACATGTGGTTTTCCTGCAAGCCAATGCAATGCCTCAAATCCCATAATTACCAAATTGCTGCTTCAAGGTAAATGGTTTCTTATCATTGCTATTGCACACTACACACTAATGCAGCAGAGCATGGGTTATTTGTGAATAATAGGTTTCAGAGGGGTGAGTTCTGTAGACACAAGAGCCATTCCCACAGTCCCATCTGTCAAGTTAGCTTTGAGGTTTCTTTGGTGTACACATTACAGCTAGGCATGCAGGAGAGGGTCATGCCAAGTCCCTTTTTATATCACACTGTGGATACAGGTATTCAGTAGGCTATGTACAGTACAGTACGTACATGTACAATGTACCATAGAGAATAAGCAACATGCTTGCACCTCTGCTCAAGATAGTTTCATGGTTTCGTCGGTGTACACATTACAGCCAGGCATGCAGAGAGGGTCATGCCAAGTCCCTTTATATCACACTGTGGATACAGGTATTCAGTAGGCTATGTACAGTACAGTACGTACAATGTACATGTACCATAGAGAATGGGCAACATGCTTGCACCTCTGCTCAAGTTAGTTTCATGGTTTCGTCGGTGTACACTTTACAGCCAGGCATGCAGAGAGGGTCATGCCAAGTCCCTTTATATCACACTGCCGAAACAGGTATACAGTAGGCTATATATGTTGGGCGCGATCGGTCAATGTGTGCGATCAACCGATCGCGCAGTGATCGCGCTGCGCTACTGAAAGATCAATTGGTCGTGTAGCAATATATACATACAGTACAGTACGTACAATGTACCATAGAGAATTTAAGCAACATGCTTGCACCTCTGCTCAAGATAGTTTCATGGTTTCTTTGGTGTACACATTACAGCCAGGCATGCAGAGAGGGTCATGCCAAGTCCCTTTATCGGCCCATCATACTGCCGAAACAGGTATTCAGTAGGCTACAGTACAGTACGTACAATGTACCATAGAGAATGGGCAACATGCTTGCACCTCTGCTCAAGTTAGTTTCATGGTTTCGTCGGTGTACACATTACAGCCAGGCATGCAGAGAGGGTCATGCCAAGTCCCTTTATCGGCCCATCACACTGCCGAAACAGGTATTCAGTAGGCTACAGTACAGTACGTACAATGTACCATAGAGAATGGGCAACATGCTTGCACCTCTGCTCAAGTTAGTTTCATGGTTTCTTTGGTGAACACATTACAGCCAGGCATGCAGAGAGGGTCATGCCAAGTCCCTTTATCGGCCCATCACACTGCCGAAACAGGTATTCAGTAGGCTATAGTACAGTACGTACAATGTACCATAGAGAATAAGCAACATGCTTGCACCTCTGCTCAAGATAGTTTCATGGTTTCGTCGGTGTACACATTACAGCCAGGCATGCAGAGAGGGTCATGCCAAGTCCCTTTATATCACACTGCCGAAACAGGTATAGGATGTATTACAGTACATGGATATAATGTACAATGTATGGTACAGTACCATACACTTGACACTAATGGTAATTGTCAAAGACCAGTCTTCTCACTTGGTGTATCTCAACATATATGCATGAAATAATAAACCTGCACAACAGGTTTTACACTGTACACTTGGTTGTACATGTTCTACTGGGCCCAATTTCGTAGAGCTGCTAAGCACAAAAATTTGCTTAGCAAACAGGATTACCAACCAAATTTCCACGTAACTTTCATGATTTATAAGCCAACAACAGCTGATACTCGAATTTGGTTGGTAATCTTGTTTAATCAAGAAAGAAATTTCATGCTGAGCATTTTTTTTGTACTCCTCAATGAAATTGGGCCATGTACTGTTGGAACGCATGTACAGTGTTTTAAAAGTTCACTTTTATATGAGGCGCCCTTAATTCCTTTACATTAGGTGTTTCTGTTTCATGTAGTAAGCAGCCATGTTTACAGGTTTCCTCAGGCTTGCAAGTTACATGTACATGTACAGTGTTTTAAAAGTTCACTTGTATATGAGGCGCCCTTAATTCCTTTACATTCGGTGTTTCTGGTTCATGTAGTATTGTAGTAAGCACCCTTGTTTACAGGTTTCCTCAGGCTTGCAAGCTTCAGTGATTAAGTTCACTTTAAATATATGAGGCACCCTTGGTTCAGGCACCTTTGGTTCCATCTGGGTTTCTGGTTCATGTAGCAAGCACCCTTGTTTACAGGTTTCCTCAGGCTTGCATGCTACAGTGATTAAGTTCACTTTAGGCACCCATGGTTGGACAGTAACAAGGCGTGACAGTCCTCCTTTAGTCCTCCTTTGGACCAGAACCTCCAACCTACAGAACTGTATCGTACAAAGTGGGGGGTTTATACCAAAGATTATAGAGCGCCGCAAGGCGCAAGATGCGGAACTGAAGCTTTATCTATTGTTGGAACGTGAAATACACATGGGCGCCATTTCAGCAAGTGAATATTTTGTTTCCCATTGATAGGAATGGTCATTGTCTGCACTGAACTGCACTGATCTATTGTTGTATCTAAAAAGTTACTTGCCGAAATGGCATCCAGTGGGATTTCACATTTCAGCCCGAGTTCCGCATCTTGCGCCTTGCGGCGCTCTTATAATCTTTGGTTTATACATACCTACCAACAGCAACTCACTGATGGTTGGTATTGGCATATCATGGCTGAGCGGTTAAGAGCACCGGATTCAAGCTCTGGTGTTTAACCAGCAGAGTGTGGGTTCGAATCCCGGTCGTGACACTTGCTATGTAAAATTGGGGAGGTAGTGCTTTCTGCTCTACCGGCCAGGCTTCGGATTGATGATACCTAAGCCTACATCCATGAACTGTAAAGGGGATTCCTTGTTTCAGCCCTAGGAGTACATGTAGGTGGCAACGGCCTCCGGAATAAATAATGGAACCTTCCCGTGAAATATGCTAATCACATTCACGCATGCGTACAGACCCTGTTGGTTGGCAAACGCCATAGAGTTGTGCACTAAGCAGACGCGCAATCGCGTCTGCGTCACACACCCATTAGCCGTGTACAAAATAGCGCGATGTTCCCTCATTTTGCCAACCAAAATGATAGTACGCAGGCGCTATGTGCAATTTACATATATTTCATGGGAAGGGTCTATTGTAGCCCACACCTTGAAGTAGCCTATAGGCCTTTAATAAAGCAAAGGGTGTATGTACTTTTTGTATGACAAAAAAACCACAATGTCCGCATCAGTAAATGAGAAAGTCCGGTTGTGAGCTGATGAGAGTGTTCTGATGGTTGGGTGTTCAGTTAAGCGTGTTGGTTCAGTACCAGAAATAAAATGCATAGAAACAAAAGAAATCAAAAAGTTATGTGAAAGACACAGACATTATTCATTACTCAACGTTAGCCATAGAGCTATATATTGACTAGAGCGCAAGCTTGGGCGATATCACGATATTATCGAATATCACGATACTAACTTGGAAACGATTTGGATATCGGAACGGCTTGGTTTTAATCGAATTATCGATATATCGCGATATATAGCGATAAATCGCGATATCGATTTAATATCGCAATATCGCGATGTATTTCCTAGCTTAGACATCTTGAACCCCATAGGTTTGGAGTAAAACCATAAGAATAGGTCATTAGAACACCTCTCTTATGCTATGACTGTCTCTTCTACAACTTTCACTGGGAGTTTGAAGACTGATGATGTCAAATTTAATTAATCGCGATTATATTGAATATCGCGATATATTGTCGGCGATATATCGTGAATAAATTAAATCGATATCGCCCAAGCTTACTAGAGCGCTAACACCCTGTTATACACGCACTAAAGTTTTGAAGCCGTGTGGGCGCATCCATGTTTATGTACAAACCAATACAAAAGCTTGAAATTCAAAAGCTAGTCAGTATATATAGCCTTTATGACTTTAGCATAAAAACTTACTTGGTAACAAGCAATTGAGAGCTTTTGATTCTGGACTTGGCAAATAAATTGTGGTTTGCAGTTAACATTTTGAGCTACAAATACAATCGCTGCAGTAGTGTAGTAGGTTTTCAAAGTGGTTTTTATCCCAAAATTTGAAAAAAGGACAGGTCAGACATTATGTTCTTAAAGGCAGTGGACACTATTGGTTATTACTCAAAATAATTGTAAGCATAAATCTTACTTGGTATTCAAGCTATGGAGAGCTGTAGAAAGTATAAAACATTGTGAGAAAGTGCTCCCTCTGAAGTTACGTTGTTTTTGAGAAAGAAGTAATTTTCCACAATTTTGATTTGGAGACCTCAGAATTATATTTTGAGGTCCCGAAATCAAGTATCTGAAAGTACACAACTTCGTGACTGTGACAATTTTTTTTCTTTCTTGCATTTTCGAACGACCAGTAATTGAGTTCAAATTTTCACAGGTTTGTTATTTTGTGCATATATAATTATGTTGAGATACACCAAGTGAGAATACTGGTCTTCGACAATAACCAATAGTGTCCAGTGCCTTTAACAAAAAAGAAGTTGCATCCCCTTAAGGTGATCCCCTAGCTGCTGCTTCCCAGGTTGTATCGTAATTTGGGTGTGATCCCTGGCTACACGACAGTTAACGGTTGTATGGCATTTGACTGGCACCCCCGAACAAAGATATTGACAAAATAGGGACACCGCCAATATAGGGCTAGATAGCTCAGTTGGTAGAGCGCCGGCACGTTAATCCGGAGGTCATTGGTTCGAATCCTACTCTAGTCAATTCTTTGTTCAACCCCAAAAATCAGAAAAGAAGTTTCTAACTTACCCCAGTAACCTTTCTAATCTTGGATGCTTTTGGCTCAATGCCAAACAAACGAACAATAGGTTTTGTAAAGTTGAACTTGCTGGTGACAGTTTTGTATAGTAGCTCTTTGACGCATGTTCACCCATACATAGAGCTATGGTTCAACGTGTAGAGTATTTGTTCAGTTCAGATTTAAAGGAACACGTTGCCTTGGACCGGTCGAGTTGGTCTTTGAAAAGCGTTTGTAACCGTTTGTTATAAAATGCACGTGATTGCAAAGATGTTTTAAAAGTAGAATACAATGATCCACACAAATATGCCTCTAAATTGCATGGTTTTCCTTTTACCTCGTCGACTAACATGGTTCGCCATTTATGGGAGTCAAATTTTTGACTCCCATAAATGGCCGATCGTGTTAGTTCGCAAAGCAAAAGGAAAACCACGCAATTTCAAGACAAATTTGTATGGATCATTGTATTCTACTTTAAAAACATCTTTCCAACCATTATGCATTTTATCACAAACGGTTACAAACGCTTTTTAAACTGCCAACTCGTCCGATCCGAGGCAACGTGTTCTTTTAGAGCTTGAAAAAGCAAAAGTTTACAAAAGCAAAGGAATTTGTAAATTTGGGTAGGAATTTTTATTGATATCATGGCAGAAATGGTTCCTATTTTTCTATAACATTCCAACTACATGTACTTTGTGTTTGCTTTTTTTTAGTGGCAGGGAGAGGTCATGGTGTTGGGATTAAAAAAACATGTTTCACGTCCGGGTTTTTCAAAAAAAGGAGGAAGAGGGGCTTCTTATTTTTTATTTTTTATTTCAAGATGGCCGCCATTCTTTGTTAAAATGTCAAACTCAAATATCCATTGTTTTTTCTACTGCTGAAATACACAAAACATAAATGAAACAACTCTGTCAAGGCATTCAGACAAGACATTCAGATTGTTTTTGCTGAGATCATTTAAAATGACCCTATTTAAAAAAAAAAAAAAAAAAAAAGGAGCGGGCGGAGACGCTAAACATAATTTTTTTTACTTGGCCTTAGCGTGAAAGAAATGGTTGTAAAAGATGTTTATTGTGGGGGAAAAACTTGTGTGTGATATTACAGGTTTGTAGCTTAAATGCCCTGTGGGTTTTAACTATTTAAAAAGAAATATTTTTTTAAAGTGAACAAATGACGAACGAACCTTAACATGAAACCCATCAAAGGAAAGAATACCAAGGGTTGGTAAAAATATGTGTAGTTTTCCGAAATACATGTCGTAAAACATGTTTTTGTAATTGAAGGAATCAAACCAAAACGTAAATGTGAAGTTGGAAGCTTTGCTTCGTGTGGATGTAAATTTACATGTAAAATAGCTACATGCCTGAACTCGATTAACACTAGATCAAGAAAGGGGGGAGGGGGATGGGGTCAGATCCTGTGTTATGAAACGCCATTTGTATTAACTTTTTTCTTGCAAAACCAAAATCGTTGGCAAATGTAAAGAAAAACATAAGGCCCCAAAACAAGTTGGTAAAGGCGCTTCGCGGCTTCGCCGCTCGCGGTGATAGTCTTTTTTCGTGCGTTACATTTTTTGGGGTTGTGCGTGCCATCCGGTGTGCCGCGTGCGCCTTGACTAAAGGCTAGAACCCTCGTGGATCAGGAGCCGATTTCACAAAGCAATACAATTCATCACAAGACGAATTGTCAGTATTACCATACTGATTTGTATTTTGACATCATCACACTTTACTTAGCAACTACTAGTTTGAAGATATTTGCATTTGATCACGCCCGCCTTTTTTATGGCAAAGAGATCAGGCGCACGTCGAAGAAAGGATTGATTACAGGTGTTCATTGAATGTGCTAGAATCTAGCACATTTTAATCAACAAATTCCAGGGGTTTTGAGAACGACATCCGTGTGCAGGGGTTTTACCTCAACTTACTGCAATACTTACTGTGTTGTAGATAAAAATCTTTCCAATAATAATTATGTTTTGATTGTAGATTTCATTTTACTGTCTAGCGATAACAAAAACACAATGATTTTTTACATATATGTAACTTTAATGCTGGGGACATATAGGCTTTATACTGCAAAGTTTGTTAAGTTTGCAATCTACGAGACCTTATTTATTTAAGAGCACTGCATACCACTGTAATGTCAAACTTCGCTTTGTGTTTGGAGTACATTGTACAATGTATTTTTTTTTTTTAAGTTCGACTGTCTTTCACCCTGGTTTGGTATTTCTTATGGCAACAAAGGCAGTCAACCAGTGTCAACTTCAGTCCTATTGTGTCTATTGTGCTCCTGTGGTTTAGAATAGCAATTGGTATGAAGACCTTGTAATGTGTGTTAGGTTCCTCGTTAGGTCAAAGGTCACGGTCGTGTCAGATTGTATGGTATGGAAGTGTACAGTCAAGTGTGTGTTGAGGAGATTTTGAAGCATGATTGTGTAGGCCTGGGTGAAATTGACTACTCGACTAGTCGCATCTCAAATAGTAGTGCCTAAAAAAGTCACACCTCAAATACTTGCGACTTCCACACTAGTCGTGACCAGTTTTTTTACTCTCAAAATGCATTGCCTCAAGTTTGCCCCAGGTGCATGCAGTATAGTGATATTCACACTGAAAGGATTGAAGGTTGTGTCACTGATATATTTTAGATTGAGAAATTAACTCTTTCTCAAAACTTTGTAACTTCAGAGGGAGAATTATACTCGGTTAATTAATCTGCTGCAAGATAATAATGAAAGAAAAAACACCCATGTCACGCGAAGTTGTGTTCGTTTAGATGGTTGATTTCGAGACCTTAAATTCTAAACTTGAGGTCTCAAAATCAAATTCGTGGAAAATTACTTCTTCCTTGAAAACTATGTCACTTCAGAGGGAGCCTCATAAATTTATACTATCAACCTTTCCCCATTACTTCTTACGGTTTTATGCTAATAACTATTTTGAGTAATTACCAATAATGTCCACTGCCTTTAATGCAATATGTTGGGATGGATACACCATGGATACACCAAGTGAGATTACTGGTCTTTGACAATTAGGGCCTACCAATAGTGTCCAGTGCCTTAACAGAAGTCAGGCTGACTAAAAGGTCTCGTTTAATCAAAGCAAAACAGCTTTGTGTTTATTCACAGACACATAGTCCAGTATAATTATTGATAATTGTTTTTTTATATTTGTTATCCATTTTATTTATTCGATGGGTTGGTTGACTTAATTGATTGTCATGTATGTTTTTTGCGCGAGCGGTCTTTAAGCACAAATAAAATAAATACATTTGCTTAAACGGAAACCGACCTGAACAAATAAACCTTCAAGTTTACATATTGTGTTGTTGTTGTTGTTGCGTTTTCAGTCAGTCGTGCTAATAATATCTCGCAATGTATTGTTTATGTGTTGATAATAGACCAAACAACCCATTGTTTTTTGTGTTCTGCTCACCAGACGTTGTGCATGAACAATTTCAGGCCTGGAATTTCACGCAGGCCACGGAGACCATGGCCTCCTCCGTTGCCTTGGTCTTGGCCTTGGTGCCCCTTCAAAATGTGCTTAGCATGATCCTTGATAAAAAAATCATGAATGGGAGAATTTCTTTCAATACTTGATTGATAGAGCAGATGATTTTTACGGTGGCTCTTTAAACAAATTGCAGGCCTGGAATTTCATCTTTAAGTCGGCAAGGCCATTTTAATTTTGAAAAGGGCACTTCCATGGAAAATTCTTTAAGTCTATGGGCATTTTTGAAGGGGCACCAAGGCCAAGGCCAAGGCAACGGAGGCCAGGGCTGTATCCTTCGTTTTTGAAAGGCCAAGGGCACCAAGGCATTTTCTCTTTGGCAAAGGGCACCCTATGAGGAAATTGTAAATTTCTACTGGAGCATTTCAAGGACACCAAGGCAATGGCAAGGGGCAACGGAGGCAATCGCCTCCGTTGCCTCCGTGAAGTATCAGGCCTGCGATGCCTTGGATCGGACGAGTTGGTCTTTGAAAGACGTTTGAAACCATAGGGTGACTTTGAGGTTGCTGGTTGAACCAAGTACAATGTAGGCCAGGGCAAAATTTCATAGAGCTGCTAAGCACAAAAATTTGCTTAGCAGTCAAATTTCTTCCTTGATAAAAACAGGATTACCAACCAAATTTCCACATGATTTTCAGGAGAAGCAAACATTGTCTGAATACTAGTATCAGGCAATGTGCAACGGCCCGTATCCTATTTTTGGACCGCATCCTTTATTTTTTAATTTTTTTTAAATTTATTATAACAACAAAAAATCCATCCTTTCAAAAGGACTGGCCTAGGGGCTTTTCCCGAATCTAAAGTGATGCTCTCGAACATGTGTAGCTGTCTTTTTAAAATTATCAATTATTGAGGATTAAATACACGTGACAATATTATCTCATGACTTCAACGACCGATTGAGCTCAAATGTTCACAGGTTTTTTATTTCATGCATTATATAGGTTGAGACACAACATGTATCAATTGGTGTGTGTACACCAATGGACAATTACCAATAGTGTCACGTGTCTTTAATCCTCAATAGAAATAAAAGAAATAAAAACTAAAAGAGCCCTTGTCCCCCCTCAACCCCCGAATGGTCAACTGGTGTTTTATTTTTACTTGGCCTTTATAGTTGGCAGCTAAACCTTCCTCCATGGCTAAGCCCTCTTAAGAAATGCCTGGAAAAGCCAAGATCTAAACTCCCACTTCAAGCAATTGACAATGTTAACAATGGATGAACACATACTCTGTCAATAGTAAACATGTTAAGATGTTGACAACAACAAAGAGGGTTTACTGTTAACTGTTACTTGTTGTAGCTAATCCCCATACCACAGCTTTAAAAGTGTTTGAAGACAAGATCCATTTAGGCTAAGTAAAAAAGTCGGCTTGATTGTCCGGGTTATTCCGAGAAGAGGAGGATGAGGGCCTTTTTTTTTCTGTCTGTGTCAAAGGTTGCCGCCAAGCATTTTAATTAAAATGGGCCAATAATTGTTCAGTTTAAGGTCACCACTTAACTTCATGTAGTAACAAGTTCTTGAAAAAGTATTTAAGTTTAATGAGAAATACACAGAAAATTTGTCTTTTTAAATAAAAGAATGTAAAAAAAGAACGAAAGAAAAAAAAAAGGCCTCCAAAAAGGATGATGGAGGGGACCATCAACTGGTATTTGTTTTTATTTGGCCTTAAATCCCTAATCCTCTTTTGGATTAGGAGAATTACTTGACAAAGTTGTTTACATCCAAATAGGTGCTTAGAAATAGATCTTCCTGGGAGAATTTTTGTGGACCTTGAGTTAACCAAAAAAAGTTTAGGCTTTCAAGGACAATCTTCATGCAGGACTCAAAGTTAAGGCCAGCTGATTGTTCCCGCCCGCATTCTTTTTGTTGTTTTTTTTTTTTATACATTTCTTATTTTAATTGGTGGCCTGTTTGATTTGAATACTTAGCAGCCATCTAGGAAAAAAATAATATATAATAAAAAAATAAAAAGGCCCTCATCCTCCTCGTTTTGCAAAAATCTGGACGATCAACTGGCATTTTATTTTTATTTGTGCCTAAAGCCTGGTTCATAATTTGGTGTGAATTTGACGTCACAACCTTTTCACAGCGATATTCGCAAGTGAGTCGAGCGGAGTTCAACTGCTGCGAATTGTGTGTTGCGAATTTGTGGCGTCAACATTGGCTTCGCATTCGCATTCGCAGGAAGTATGAACTGGGCTTAACACTTGACCAGCAGGCTTTGTGTTTAGGATTGTTGTCAAGTAGCCCACCGGGCTAGTAAACTGTGAATTTGACTTGCCCCCAGGAGGTTTTGGGAGCCAAACTTTCAAACATCTAGGCTATTGAAAAAAAAAACACCTCAATTTATGAAATAATTATTTTTGTTTAAAATATTTAGTCACGTTTTTCAAGAAAGAAATATGACCATAATAAACAAGTGCAGACCTGTGTGCAACATTTTTGAAAGGGCAAGGGCACCAAGGAATTTTCTCTTTGGGAGACTGGTCACCCTTTGAGGAAACTGTAAACTGTAAATTTCAACTGGGGCATTTCAAGGGCAGCAAGGGGGCATGGAGGCGATCACTGCTGTTGCCTCTGTGAGTATGAGGTCTGTTAGTGGGTTGCACAAGTGTGATACATGGCTTAACGGCAGAACCCAAACAAAATTTACAAAAACAGGGCTACATTGTTCATGGTGTAAATACCTCGATTTGTAGAGCACAGACACATTACTTCGGATGTCGTTGGAACTTCATATCATGCTTAAGTAAATTTGTCTATGTCGACCCCAAATGGTGAAAAAACAATGGCAACTTATAATTGTCTTCCATTTTTTCTTTATTGCAGGGTTATGAAGTTCTGAGGATATACCCAGATCATCTAAAGTGAAGAACCTGCAGGAAGTGGAAAAACATTTCAAGGATCCATCGCCGCTTTCTGGATTTTTATCGACGGCAAAGTGCGAAATACTTGTAGCATGGAACTCTTGTTTTCTAAAACGCCAACCAAATAAGAAGTTGCAGAGGGTTTTTCACAATCATATTTGTATTATAGTTCCAGAAAATATCTTTAAAAAAAATCATTTTTTTGGACACCTTTATTCAAATTTAATTCAGGAAAAACATATTTTTTAAATGTTTTGTTAAGTTGGAAAATCGCCACAGTTCTTCATTTAAAATGGATAAATGTGCACAGTGATTCTGTGTCAGACAAATACTTCCCACATTACTCGCATCTGAAATTCCTCATTTTGGGGTGGGTGGACCTATTCTTCTTCTTTTGTTGGCGATATTCCTCTTGCAGCATCAAGCTGAAACAGGTTAAACCATGTGCGAAATTTGAAAGTACGCTGGTTTCTATTAGCTTACAAAACTTTGGAGATAACGCTAGTTTCCAACAACTGCATGTACTTGATGCAAAGCGCACTTCATCGGTACGACATCGTCTTCTGGAAGAAGACCAACTTTTCCTGGAATAAAGTTTGAGAGAACCATCGGGTGATTTTGAATGAGCACCATCAAGAGACTTGCACCGGAGTACATTCGCCGAATCTCTCATTGAGATTTGTATCAAGTTCTTTTTGAGACCGTTTCTGTGGCAGACACTGTTTCAAGTTCTTATGAGGAAGTAAAATCTCACAGGATTTATCTCAGTGGAGGAACTTAAGGAAACACTCAGGCGCTTATGTGGTTCCCAGACTTCTCAGCATAGGATAATGTGTTTAGCATCTCAATATTTGTGATGACCCAGTACATATTGCAGCGTTTCCTTGCGCAGGACAATGACACGATCCACAACGCGTACGATGCGTCGCTGTCGTTCCAACAGGCCACCAGCCTGCAGATCAGTAACGGGGAGTTGGCGGCCGTGCCGGGCCAACCGGGAGTCGCCACCCTAAACAGCCATGACCGGAGAATGTCGGCGTCCCTCAAGAGGTCACATGACCTCATGGCAGGGGGGAGCGGAGTTGGCATGGCAACGAGTGCTTCGGTGAAGACGCCAGCGATGCCAGGGACAGGATATTCCAATGTTGTTACCACGGCGACGATGCAAGAAGAGACGAGAGACCAAAAGATCAAGATACAAAATTCTTGTAAGTTTCCCCCAAAAATATGAGTTAGAATTTCATAAGAATTTCAAAAAACTAATTAATTGCAATATATATTTTGTAAACTTTATTTTAGTAGGCCTGTATGCTTCATTTTTTGGAAGGGCAAGGGCACCAAGGCATTCTGTCCTTGGTGAAGGGCACCCGATGAGGAAATTGTTAATTTCTACTAAGCATTTTAAGGTCACCAAGGCAATGACAAGGGGGCATGAAGGAAATCTTTTGTTGCCTCCTTAAAGTATCAGGCCTGTAGCCAATTTCACGCAAATTTTACGCAACTGCGTAAGTCCACTTGCGAAACGTTTTTTGCGCGAGTTGTGCCATAGACGTTGCGCAAGTGGACTTACGCAGTTGCGTAAAGTTTTGTGAAATCGGCTGTGGGTCATACGTACATATTTGTAGAGTGTTGACAAATTTACGCCAAATTGAGCAGGATTTAAACCGTGACCTCTGGTTTAATATCCAGTGCTCCACTATTTTTGTAAATATACCTTTGTTCGGTTTTTCGATACACTAGTTCAGGCTTTTTAAGTCTACAGTTTAGTATTCGAAACCAGTCATGAATGTATTGTTCCCAAAAGCTCCTTGGAATCTGTAGTATAACTGTAGGGGTTATCAGCAGGCGGAAATCCAATCATTTCAATGTATGGAGTCCTACCCCCTAAGATCTGGGTCCCAGTTTCAGACTTTTTTTTAGCAACCTAAAAGGTTCGATTGTCCCGAATAAAATCACTTGTATCCAATGAAACCGCTGCGTGTGTAAACCCAATACCTGCCTTTATTCACACGGATACAAATTGTGCACCAGGCTACTTCTGTTTGATTTAAGTTAGTGACATTTTGTAATATCGTCTCGCACCAAGACTTCAACTCATAACAAAAACCTACTCACTCGTTGTTGAAGGTTTGTTTGGCATTATTCTCCTGCGGGTCGATGGTGCACACCCCAGAGCCGATCAGTATGTCACTGCATGCCCGGATGTTACATTTGCATTCCGGCTCACCATCACTTTTGATCTGGCAGTAGTCGAAGATATCACAACCAAGCCCCGGCTTCTTGCATGCATCTGTGGTCAACATAATGAGGTTAAATAATGCATTTAAAGACACTGGACACTATTGGTAACTGTCGAAGACTAGTCTTCACAGCTGGTGTACCTCAACATGCATACAAATAACAAACCTGTGAAAACTTGAGCTCAATCCCTCGGTGGTCGAAGTTGCGAGTCTATCTTAATGAAAGAAAAATACACCCTTGTCGCACCATGGTCACACGAAGTTGTGTGCTTTCAGATGCTTGATTTCGAGACCTCAAATTCTAAATCTGAGGTCTCAAAATCAAATTTGTGGAAAAATTACTTCTTTATCGATTACTACGACACTTCAGAGGGAGCTGTTTCTCAAAATGTTTTATTCGACCAACCTCTCCCCCATTACTCGTAATCAAGAAAGGTTTTATGATCATAATTATTTTTAGTAATTTTACCAATCGTGTCCACTGCCTTTGAAGGGCTTTGATGCGTTTTGCATCGAGTGTTTGGCTAAGACATCATGAATCCCTGCACAATATAACTTCCCTATTAGAAGTTTCAGCTTCAGAAGTGGTCACGTTTTAATGAAAATAAGTGACAATCACAGAGCAAGTGTTTCAGGAGAGTTGCGTACATTCCGTTGTACAACGCTGAGATGAAAATTATTTCTGTGAAACTAATTTACTCGTCAATTGTCAAAAACGCCTCAGCAAGTCATACTTTAAGAGTTTCTACTAACATTGCCTGGAAACCATGTGTAAGTTTATTTTAAATATGCGGACGTTTGTGTTTTGTGTTGTACAAAAAGTACCCATTGAACCCTTTAAAGGATTTGGGTGCCTTTTCAAAATGTCCATAGATTTGACATTTAACTTACAGGGTTTGAAGATAATGATAGTGGAAAGCTTCCCTTCAAATATTACTTACTGAGGTGCTGTAGTTTTTGAGAAACGAGTAAAAAAATGTCATGAAAATACGTTTGTAAATGATTAAAATAATTTTCGTCTCATGAGACAAAAATTATTTTCATGACATTCATTTACTCATTTCCCCAAAACTACAGCACCTCAGCACGTAGTATTTTCAGGGAAGCTTTCTACTATCATTATCTTCAAACTGTGTAAGTTTAGTGTAAATCTGTGGACATTGTGTTTTTTGTCCTACAAAAGTTACATAGACCCTTTAAAATAAGGGTTGTGAGCTGACCCCTCTGGTTATATGCCATTGAAGGTGGATTCTCCACCTCCCTACATGTACTGAGTTTTAAGCTTGGGCGATATCGATTTATTTTATTCACGATATATCGCCGACAATATATCGCGATATTCAATATAATCGCGATTAATGAAATTTGACATCATCAGTCTTCAAACTCCAAGTGAAAGTTGTAGAAGAGACAGTCATAGCTTAAGAGAGGTGTTCTAATGACCTATTCTTCTGGTTTTACTCCAAACCTATGGGGTGCAAGATGTCTCAGCTAGCAAATACATCGCGATATTTAATCGATATTGCGATATATCGTGATTATCGCGATATATCGATATTTCGATTAAAACCAAATCCATTTGATATCGAAATCGTTTCCAAATTAATATCGCGATATTCGATAATATCATGATATCGCCCAAGCTTACTGAGTTTTACAATAGACTGGCATATTTAATGTTGAGGGTCACATAATTGGTGTTAACTGGATGCACTTGCCACTACTAATTATGTGGAGGCAACTCATTATTACCAGAGAAAGGACTAGAACAAGTTGAATCATGCTTCCATAATTCTGAAATAAACTGAACATGCAATAACCCAGTGCAGAGTCTTTTGTTCCCCTCCCAATCAATGGGCAGTCCCAGCATGATCCTATTCATGGTGCAGGGCCCCCGCTGGGAACCATTGTATCTGTACACCACAGGACAGTGTCCCTGGAACAGGCTTAACCAGGGAGAGCGTGGGAGAATTTGTCAGTGTGGCCAGCTGTCTGCAAGTAATGAATAAACAATGTGTACTGAAGGAGATATGGGTAGCGCTTAGCATGGTGCCATGAGCACTGCTGAAGGCTTTGTATGGAAACCGTACAATACTGGATTGAGATTCTGGCTTGTTTTGGGGTTTCAAGTCGGGGGACTATCCGATGTAGGGTTGGTGTTGTGGGATGGCTAGTTCAGCCCCTAATCTTTCTACCACCACACTCGGTACTGTTGTTGGGAACTCCGTGAACAAAACCCGCTGGTGTATTGTCGGGATCACTGTATTGTTGTCTGCCTGTGTTTAGGCTACTGTACATGTAGTACATAGTACATGTGGACCTGGATGAGTGTTTGGGCTAGTTAGACTCGGCCAACTGTAACCAGTGAGACTACACAGTAGTACAACGTGTTTCTTCGTTTGGTGATATTTTAGACAATCACATCTCTGCGTGTGTGGAAACAACTATTAGACTCAACTTCACCTCTTGGTTCAAGCTGTGTAGACGCTTGCAGTGTTCTGTGTTTGGACCATTAGATACCAGCTAGATTGAGCCAACTGAGACCGGTAAACCTCCACGCTGCAACATCTTTTTTCAGTTACGGATATTTTAGGCAATCACATCTTTGTGAGTGTGTGTGTGGAAAAAATACTGAACTGCGCTTTCCATTCAGTAAACCTCCACGCTGCAACATCTTTTTTCAGTTACGGATATTTTAGGCAATCACATCTTTGTGAGTGTGTGTGTGGAAAAAATACTGAACTGCGCTTTCCATTCAGTAAACCTCCACGCTGCAACATCTTTTTTCAGTTACTGATATTTTAGGCAATCGCATCTCTCTGCCGGTGTATGGTTTCTTTGCGTGTTTCTGGTTGGCTACTGCAGCATCAGCCAACTGTAACCAGTAATACTCCACAGTCGTGCAACGTCTTTCTTCAGTAACTGATATTTTAGACAACCACATGTGTGTGTGTGTGTGTAAAAAAAATTCTAAAGAACTGAACTGCACTCTCGATTCGGTAACCCGTAAAAACCTCCGTGCTGCAACGTCTTTCATAAGTTACTGATATTTTAGAGAAAACGCATTTCTCGGTGTTTGGACAAAATTTCTAAAGAACTGAACTTAACTGCTCCCTCAATTTCTGCATCTGATGCTCAGTACACTCTGTGCAGACGCTTTGCAGTGTTTTCTGTGTTTGGGCGAATCGACACCAGCTGTAAAACTGTCTTCACTTTTCTCTGTTAGAATTTTAAAACTCATTCTGCAAGCAAGCCGCGTGTCCGTTGTTGCAGAGAATTTTCTCTTAAACGTGAAGCACCAGCTTTCATCACTGGGTGATCTGACGAGTGCGCCAAATGAAAATCAACCTTGGAGTTTAATTTTGAAGTCTGGAGTTTTAACGTTGTTTTGCACCGGTGTTGCTCTGAAAGTGAATGCAACACATTTCAGTTAGGTCAGCGCTGATAATTTTGTTTGACTTAAAATCCTCCTCCTAGCAGATTGTTTTCTAGCGCTTTTGTGAAAGTTAACTTTAGGAGGAAGGCTTTGGACAACTACCTTTAGGGATACGTCTTACAAGTCTAACTTCAAACACTGAGTGTGGCTGGTTTTTCTGTTGGATTTTTATGAGAGTCTAAGAAACCATTTTGGAAATCTGTGAAGTTATCAACGGGAACTCAAAAGTGTCCGGTGCATTGTTATCTTTGAGATCTAGACAACCCAATACGATCTCCTGATTTCTACGTACTTTTGTGCATATTTATCGCACATCTGTCCTGACAATTTGTCGTAAAACTACGAGTGACTCTCCTCCTCACTTGCTATTTGAAGCTGCTTCATTGATGTTTGCTACGCTTTTGTTGTGAGCGGAATCGTAACGGAACCGAAATGAAGGGCGCCTACATTCAAGCTGAGGCTATGGCCTATCAGAACATCTTCAACTTTGAGGAATTTGGTCTCGGATATAGTCATGAAGGTAGAGTAAATTAGTTGGACAAATTTGTCCCTTTAACGCCCCCCCCCCCCACCTCCCCCTGAGGGAAATATTGTATTCAACTTGAAAACATTTTTTAAACTTAAAATATAGGCACTGGACACCTTCGGTAGTTTATCAGACCAGGGGTCGATTTCACAAAGAGTTAAGACACGTCTTATCTCGAGGTCTGCATGCTACAGTGCAGGGTTGGGACTCGGCCTTAGTCCTAAGATTAGTCTTAAGTGAGGAAGAGTTTTATGAAGTTGACAGCAGTCTTCTCACTTGAATTTGGTCTCGGATATAGTCAGGAAGGTAGAGTAAATTAGTTGGACAAACTTGTCCTTTTAACCCCCCCCCCCTCCTCCAGGCCATTACCTCCCCCCTCCTCCAGGCCATTACCTCCCCCCTGAGGGAAATATTGTATTCAGTCTGAAAACTTTTTTTTAACTTAAAGGCAGTGGACACTATTGGTAATTACTCAAAATAATTGTTATCATAAAACCTTACTTGTTGACGAGGAATGGGGAGAGGTCGATAGTATTTAAAACATTGTGAGAAACGGCTCCCTCTGAAGTGATGTAGTTTTCAAGAAAGAAGTAATTTTCCGCAAATTTGATTTCGTTACCTCAGGTTTAGAATTTGGGACTTGGAAATCAAGCATTCTGAAAGCACACAACTTTGTGTGACAAGAGTGTTTTTTCTGTCATTATTATTCTCAACTTCGACGACCGATTGAGCTCAAATTTTCCCAGGTTTGTTATTTTATGCATATTGTTGAGATGAACAAAGTGAGACGTCTGGTCGTTGACAATTAACAATAGTGTCCACCGTCTTTAAAATAAAGGCTTTGGACACCTTTGGTAGTTTATCAGACCAGTCTTCTCACTTGGTGTATCCCAACAAGCGTAAAATAAAAAATCTGTGATAATTTGGACTCAATTGGTCATATCAAAGTTGCAAGATGCTTTCTTTGTGTGCTTTCAGATGCATTAATTAAAGGCTTCAGTAAGTTCAGCTGAAGTCGAAATTAATAGAGTGAATATTTATCTCTCTCTCAGAAACTACTATACATTAAGCCTGAATGCTTCAGCTGGAGTCAATTCTCACAATGGTTCACACTTATCAACAGCTGCTCGCCATTGCTCGTTACCAAGTAATTTTTTTCTGCTGACAATTAGTTGGGAGTATCAGTAATTACCAATAATGTCCAGTGCCTTTAAAGGTATATTACTATCCACTAAAAAAATCCGCTGTTTTAAAGACACTGGACACTATTGGTGATTTTGTCAAAGACCAATCTTCTCACTTGGTGTATCTCAACATCATAATGCATAAAATAACAAACCTGTGAAAATTTGAGCTCAAATGGTCATCGAGTTGCGAGATAATAATGACAGAAAAAAAACACCTTGTCACACGAAGTTGTGTGCTTTCAGATGCTCGATTTCAGGATCTCAAATTCTAAATCTAACGTCTCGAAATCAAATTCGCAGAAAATTAATTTTTTTTTCTCAAAAACTACATCACTTCAGAGGGAGTCGTTTCTCACAATGTTTTATACTCTCAACCTCTCCCCATTACTCGTTACCAAATAAGGTTTTTTTAGGGGGTGACAAGGGTGTTTTTTTCTTTCATAGTTATCTCGCAACCCCGACGACCAATTGAGCTCAAATTTTGCATAAAGTATACATTATGCATGTTGAGATACACCAAGTGCGAAGACTGGTCTTTGACAATTACCAGTAGTGTCCAGTGTCTTTAACCGGTTTTTAGCTAAGATTGAATTAACGCCAAATACATTGTGGACTAGTTTAACTTTTTAAATTGCCAGAGTCTAGTGTCATTTGTAACCATCTTAATGGAATATTACAAAGCACCATCCACTAAAAATTTCTATAATTTTTAATTGAACATGATTGATATTTAAAATATCAATCATACAGTCCTGGCTTGTTTAAAAATCAATGGTGAGAGCTCTACAAATTTTCTTGGCGATCAACCCAGTTAATATTATATGAGAACAAACATCTTTGTTAGCCCTTGTTGCCACTGATCCACACTGCATTTGTCCATGTGCACCAGCTGGATTACATCGATTCCATACCCCCCCTGACTGACCCCCCTGACATCCTGCTCTAATGGACAAATTATAAGCTTGTGCGTTTATAAATGGTTATTTATGTAACTGTTTCTGAAACTGATGGTCACCCATTTTAAAAACAAAAATTTTGAGTTTAAAGGGAAGGTACACGTTTGGTAATTACTCAAAAGAAATAATATTTACTTAAAAACTGACTTTGTAATGAGCATTGGGGAGCTGTTGGTAGTATAAAAAAATTGGGGGAAATGACTCCCTCTAAAATAACGTAGTTTTTGAGAAAGAGGTAATTTCTCACTCAAATAATAAAAGACAGCTAGAAGTGTTTTATTCCTATCTGAAAACACACACATTCGTCCAACAAGGGTGTTTTTTCTTTCATCATATTCTCGCAACTCCGATGACCAATTGAGCTCAACTTTTCACAGGCTTGTTATTTTATGCTTATGATGGGATACACCAAGTGAGGACACTGGTCTTTGGCAACTACCAAACGTGTGATGTACTTTCCCTTTGAAAACAGTGGACACTGTTGGTAATTGTCAAAGACCAGTCTTCTCACTTGGTGTATCTCAACATATGCATAAAATAACAGACCTGTGAATATTTGAGCTCAATCGGTCGTCGAGTTTGCGAGATAATAATGAAATAAAAAACACCCTTGTCACACGAAGTTGTGTGCTTTCAGTTGCTTGATTTGGAGACCTCAGCTGAGGTCTGAAAACCAATTCAACTCTTTTATCAAGAATTACTTCTTTCTCAAAAACTATGTTACTTCAGAGGGAGCTGTTTCTCACAATCTGTTATACTATCAACAGCTCTTCATTGCTTCTTACCAAGAAAGTTTTTTTGCTAACAATTATTTTGAGTAATTACCAATAGTGTCCACTGCCTTTAACATCCCACATATATCTCCATTCAATTGATGTAACCTCTGACCGCGTTCCCACTGGATCCACAATTGCGAGATTGGGATCCCGCAACAAGATTGGTTGCAGGCTAAAAATCACGGTCGCGTTCCCACTTGAGTATAATCTCGCATTAATCCCCTTTGCGGGAACGGAAGTGGGTTCAAAAGAACACTGTTTTACTAGCAAATTGCAGGGTCTGATCGCCCTAGTTTGTTTGATCGCCCATTAATCCACAAGGGCGATCAGATCCCGCTTTAATCCTACTCCCGAGGAGGATCAAAATTGCACGGTCAGATCCTGATCGCCCTCGCGTTCCCACTGGAGCCTGTTTCTCGTTGGTCGCCCTTTGATTGCCCTTTTGGGGTCTTGATCGCCCTTTTCTCGAATTGGGAGATCAATGCAGGGTCCAGTTGGGAACGGGGTCTCTTTGCGCCATGTGAAAGGCACAGCTGATTGGCCCATGTAGTCTTAAATACAGATTCTGCCCCAAAGTGGTTCTTTCTGATAAGATTACTGAGCCAATGTTTAAACAGTGTATTCCATAGAAGTGTGGTTTGTTCCAGGCTTGTGTCGTTTGTTTGTCAAGAGTTATCCAAATTAAAAACGTCAACAACAAATGTTTGCTCAATTTACTGATGTGCTCTACTTTTAAATGACCTTCGGTTTGGCTATCTTGATTCTGTTTGTAAAAACCTCTTGTCCAGTCAATATTTTAAGCAATCACGCCCTGCGGTTTTAAGAATTCCTCACCCCAAATTTGTGCCTGCTGTGCTGTACTACTACTAGTAAAAGCCAACTAGACTTTGCTAAGTTTGTGGCGTGTTGTAGTGGATTGGTCTAATTCACCGAAGCCAAGCTCTGGTGTTGTCAGCAGCTGAATATGGGTTCAATACTCGGTCATGACACTTGTGTCTTTTGTTTGTCAAGAATTATCAAACTTGAAAGCGTTAACAACCTATTTGCTCAATTTTCTGATGTGCTCTCCTTTTAAATGACCTTCAGTTTGGCTATCTTGATTCTGTTGTTGTGAAAACAATTCTTGCCAGTCAATATTTTAAGCTGAGGTTTTAAGAGTTCCCCAATCCCAACATGAACCCCACTGTACTAGTTAAAGCCAATTATACTATGCTAAGTTTGTGGCGTGTTGTAGTGGATTGGTCTTCATGTAGTTCACCAGAGCCAAACTAATGGTGTTGTCAGTAAGCTTGGGCGATATCGATTTATTTTATTCACGATAGGCCTATATCGCCGACAATATATCGCGATATTCGATATAATCGCGATTAATTAAATTTGACATCATCAGTCTTCAAACTCCAAGTGAAAGTTGTAGAAGAGACAGTCCTAGCTTAAGAGAGGTGTTCTAATGACCTATTCTTCTGGTTTTACTCCAAACCTATGGGGTGCAAGATGTCTCAGCTAGCAAATACATCGCGATGTTTAATCGATATCGCGATATAGTGAGAGATATCGATATTTCGATTAAAACCAAATCCATCCGATATCGAAATCGTTTCCAAATTAACATCGCGATATTCGATAATATCGTGATATCGCCCAAGCTTAGTTGTCACGATATATTGAGAGATATCGATATTTCGATTAAAACCAAATCCATCCGATATCGAAATCGTTTCCAAATTAACATCGCGATATTCGATAATATCGTGATATCGCCCAAGCTTAGTTGTCAGCAGCTGAATGTGGGTTTGATATTCTGTCATGACACTTGTGTCTTTTGTTTGTCAGGAATTATCCAACTTAAAAGCATCAACAACAACTATGACTGATTTTGACTGTTCTTCTGGTGTTTTAAAGGCACTGCGACACCTTTGGTAATTGTCAAAGACCAGTCTTCTCACTTGGTGTAGGCCAACAATGCATAAAATAGCAAACCTGTGAAAATTTGGGCTCAATCGTTCATATAAGTTTCAAGAGGATAATGAAAGAAAGAACACACTCGATGCACAACTTTTTGTGCTTTCAAATGCATAATTTGTTCTTACATTGTGTTTTGTAGCTCAGCTTCACTTGTCTTGTCTGCCATAATAATAATAATAACCTTACTTATACCTGTATACAGCGCTTTTTACAAAAGCGCTACAAAGCGCTAACGAAATACAATAGCAACCAAACAAAAGATAAACTACATGCTGTACAGACAAAACAATGCAATTAACAATGATTCAATCTAGAGTAACTTAGGATAGAGGTGGGTTTTTAATTGGGATTGGAAGGAACTCAGGGAATTGGCTAAACGAACAGATTGAGGAAGACGATTCCAGCATTTTGGCCCAGTTAAAGAGCCATAGTGTGGAGAACTCTTTTTTTAGAGTGAACGATGGGTACTTTCAACTCGATCTAGAGTGAAGTTTGTTCCAGTTTCACTGAAAAAGAGTGACACAGAGTGACTGTCAGTGGCACTCTCAAAAGAGCAGCACTGACACCACTCGGACAAGAGAGTGAAATTTTCACTATTTACGAGTATGTACATGTGTAGTCATCTAAACGTTTAGTTTTGATGAATTTATTTACTGAACAGCTCAACTCACTGAAAAATTAATCTGTCCATAAGGTCGGTTTTCCACCAGTCCCAACCACTCAATATTGGATACTGTACACCATACATGTAGCAGAGAAAACAGCTTTGGCCAAATAACAAAAAATACCAGTTTACCATCCTATTTTGAGGCTGCATCTTTTTTTCTAGTTTTTTTAAAGTACATTTTTGTCTACAAAAAGACAAAATGTTCTGTGCATGTTCATTAAACTTACTTTCTTATAAGAATGTGTACAAGTTGTGACTTTGAACTGAAGAATAGGTGGCCACTTTAAATTAAAATGCTTGGCGGCCATCTTTGAAAAGAAAATGTAAACAAATAGGCCTAGAAAATGAAAAGCTCTCTTCCTTCTCTTTTGGGAAAAACCTGGACTATCAACTGGTATTTTTTTCCACTTGGCCTTTAATGCTGGGAACCATCCCTGCTGTTACTCCCAAAAGCTCTTAATTGATTATGCCGGAAAACTAGACAGCCAATCTCTCCTGGTTTCCAAATGACTGTTAATATTTGTTCTGGGGCGGGATATATTACGAGCTGATGGCATTGGGCAAGGTGATATGCCCCCATCTGTGCATGGCAACAGCTATTAAGGATACAATATATTATCAATCCATAATGCAAATTTATGCTTAGCTAATAAACATTGTAAGGGAAAGTACATGTAATTTTATGGCTGCTAAGTGCTTCAATATGATATTTTATTATCCAATTACATACGTATGAAAAAAACCAAAACTGAAGAGTGTTTGGGTTGAAGAATTTAGTTTGATTTCGGACAGGATTTACATCTAGAAAGCACTATTAAGAGCTTTATCCTCGGTGCCAATTGCAAAGGCGTCGATGGGTGGGGGACGGGGGGGACATGTGTCCCCCCCCCCCACTTTTCAGACTTTGGGGGACAGCATATCAGATGCCCCCCCCCACTTTTTGATTGACTGTCATTAGAAAATACGCAACAAAGTACAAAATATACATAATTTTCTTGATATCATTAAAATGTTTGTTCAAATAAAACATTGCGGGCAAACGTTGAAATGTCTTCTTCAATTTCATCTTTATTCTGATCTCGGTTCTGATGGACCACACTCAGAATGGTATTTGTGGCCTATTCTCGTTTCTTTAGTACAGATAATAGACGATTCCGGTACACGACGCATCCGGAAGTTTGTGTGTACATGAACACGCGCGTGGCCAATTGGAGGCAAAAAGAACAAAACCAATTTGATCTTTTGCTGGGCGATTTGGGGGGGGGGGGGGCCAAGAGTTCACTAAATACATTTAAATTTGTTTTTGGAAAGTTTCTGTTTGATTGTTTCAATCCTAAAATGTTTGTAAAACAGACAGGTACATGTAGTAGTTTTGAGATGTTGCAGAAAATCTGGAGCGTTTACATGTAGGTCCTATCACTGCAGAAAGAATAATCAGTAATTTGAAAAACAATCTGAGACATTTCATAGAGAATTTTTTTTTTTCAGAATGAATGAATGAATCGTTTGATTGAATTCCTCTCTCTAAAACCACAAATTGGAGAAAGATCGATCACACATTTTATGCATGATTTAAAGTTGAATATAATAAGCAAAAGTTTGTTGACGCATACATGTAATGTGATAAATTGGCAAAAGACCTGCAACAGATTTATGATTAAAAAGTGCAAATTGGCGAAAGATTCGGCTACGCATAATGTTATTGAAAATTGCAAATTGGCAAAAGATCGGTTACATTTGTGATTAAAAATTACAAAAGGGTGGAATATTGCCCACACATGCGTGATTCAAAATCGCAATTACACCCGTCCTTTAAAGTTGTACTTTGGCAAATAATCGGTAACACATGCCTGATTAAAATCATAAATTGGCGGAAGATACATTGTAGGCACCCATAACATTCTCCCTACTGTAAGAATTACATCGCTGATTATAAAATTCACTCTCGCATAGTTTCTGTCGCCATTATACATGTACACTTTCGGTAAACAGTATTGTCCAAGTCCCACACTTCGTGTATCACAACTTGTATATAAAATAACAAACCTGTGAAAATTTAGGCTCAATCGGTCATCGGAGTCGGGAGAAAATAACGGGGAAAATCTTTTTTTTTTTTTTTCTGTACCGAAAGTGTATAATGGCTTTAAGTGTGCAGGCCTGATATTCTAGCTTTCTAATGGCAAACTGGGCAAGGCATATTGTTCGTCTTTGCATAAGAAACACAAGACACTTTTGGTAACTACTCAAAATAACTGTTAGTTTAAAACCTTACTTGGTAACAAGCAATGGAGAGCTGCTGATAGTATAAAACATTGTGAGAAACAGCTCCCTCTAAAGTAAACATAGTTATATTATTAGAGAAAGAACTTATTCTCACTTAAATATTTGAATTTGATTTCGAGACCTCAGAATTAGATTTTGAGGTCTCGAAATAAAGCATCTGAAAGCACACAACTTCATGTGACAAGGGTGTTTTTACTTCCATTATTCTCTCACATCTACGACGACCAAGTGAGCTCAAATTTTCACAGGTTTGTTATTTTATGTATATTATGTAGAGATACACCAAGTAGGAAGACTTGTCTTTGACAAGTACCAATAGTGTCCAGTGTCTTTAAAGGAACACATTGCCTTGGATCGGTCGAGTTGGTCTTTGAAAAGCGTTTTGTAACCGTTCGTTATAAAATGCATATGGGTAGAAAGATGTTGTTAAAGTAGAATACAATGATCCACACAAATATACCTCGAAATTGCGTGGTTTTTGTTTTACCTCGTCGACAAACACGGTCGGCCATTTATGGGAGTAAAAAATTTGACTCCCATAAATGGCCGACCGTGTTAGTTCGCGACTTAAAATGAAAACCATGCAATTTTGAGATACTTGTGTGGATCATCAAGTATTCTACTTTTAAAACATCTTTCTAACCACATGCATTTCATAACACACGGTTTCAAACGCTTTTCATAGACCAACTCGTCCGATCCTAGGCAACGTGTTCCTTTAAACAATGCACTGGTCAGAAAGATCATTGTAAAGATTTATATTTACACAGTAATGACAATTTATGAAGGACACCACCTAAAAGAGTGCTCATTGCATGCAAAGAGACTGTAGGGTTGAATAAGCTCGGGCGATAGTGATTTTTTTTAGTCATGATATATCGCCAAATATATCGCAATATTCGATATAATCGCGATTATTAAATTTGACATCATCAGTCTTCAAACTCCCAATCAAAGTTGTAGAATAGACAGTCATAGCATAAGAGAGGTGTTCTCATGACATATTCTTCTGGGTTTACTCCAAACCTATGGGGTGCAAGATGTCTTAGCTACAATGTAGGAAAAACATCGCGATATTGCCATACTTAATCGATATTGCGATATATCGCGATATATCAATATTTCAATGAAAACCAAATTGTCCGATATCGAAATCGTTTCCAAATTAGTATCGCGATATTTGATAATATAGGGTTGAAATAAACTTTATCATTTGTAACCCGGCATTGTTATCTCTTGTTTTGTTCGAGCAAAACACACACATGTTGGGTTCCCAGGGGAACTGCAACTTCTGCCACTCAATCCTTACAGTTGGACCACCAGTCTAATAAGCAACCCATTGACTGTACTATTGGTATTGATTATCGGAGAATGTACATTAACACTGACGGGTTTACATACATGTATAAACTACAGGTATTTACATGTAGTTGACTTGGGGATCGGTCTGCAATTAAAGTGAAGTGATTTTATTTTATTTTTTTAGAATATTAAAAGTACATAAGGTTTGGTAGAGAAAGCAATTTAAAGGCAGTGGACACTATTGGTAATTACTCAAAATAATTATCAGCATAAAACCTCATTTGGTAACGAGTAATGGGGAGAGGTTGATGGTTTAAAAGATTGTGAGAAACGGCTCCCTCTGAAGTGACACAGTTTTCGAGAAAGAAGTAATTTTCCACGATTTTGATTTCGAGACCTCAAGTTTAGAATTTGAGGTCTCGAAATCAACCATCTAAATGCACCCAACTTTGTGTGACAGGGGTGTTTTTTACTTTCATAGTTATCTCCCAAGTCCGATGACCGATTGAGCTCAAATTTTCACAGGTTCGTTATTTCATGCATACATGTTGAGATACACCAAGTGAGAAGACTGGTCTTTGACAATTACCAGTAGTGTACACTGTCTTTAAGGTTTGGTATTATTATATATTTTTTTCTAATTTATAAAAGTATGACATAGTTGACTGAATAATATAACAATAATAATAATAATAATAATAATAATAATAATAATAATAATAATAATAATAATAACCGTATTTACAACGCGCCTTTTGCCAAAGGATACAAAGTGCCAGGGGTCGATTTCACAAAGAGTTAGGACTTGTCTTATCTCGAGTTAGGACTAACGAGTAACTCGTCCTAACTTAGGATTAATCTTAAGGTGTGCATGCTACAGTGCAGGGTTGGGACTCGTCCTACATCTACATGTAAGTCCTAAGGTTAGTCTTAAGTTAGGAAGAGTTTTGTGAAATTGACGGCTGGTATTATTACTGCAAGGAGTGGGAAGAAGTTTGAGATTTAAAAAGACCTAATCCTTAGCATTCGGGGTTCTGTGTTCAATTGAAGTGAAGTGATTTTATTTAAAAAAAAAACTCATTCAAGTAGAGGTTGGTAGAATTGCAGTTAAAGTGAAGTGGCTTTAATTAAAAAATTAATAAAAGTATTAAACATGATTGGTTGAGGTGCGCAGTCAAAGTAAAGTGATTTTATTATTAGCTTTTAATATAGGTATTTGTTTAGGGATAGGTTGAGCTGGCAAAACAGTTGTAGCCTTCTGTTCTGTGTGATTAACCATACATTTGTACACAAAAACAAAACATGGGAGAGTTTTGGACTTACACAATTTCGTAGAGCTGCTTGCACCATTACTTGCTTCTTAAGCATGAAATTTCTTACTTGATAAAAACAGGATAACCAACCAAATTTCCACGTGATTTTCAGGATGAGCAAGCAACAGCTGAATACCAGTAACAAGAAATATGCAACAAATGGAAATTTTGTTGGTAATTCTGTCTTTATCGAGGAAGAAATTTCATGCTAAGCAAATTTTCGTGCTTAGCAGCTCTATTAAATTGGGCCCTGTTGTGTGAGTCAGGAGAAAAAATGAGAAAACGTTGCAATATTTTTTATAATAATTTGTAAACACAACTTCTCTCCAATTAAATTTGTGTTTCTCATTATGTTGTGGAGTATTTTCAACCGAAATCATCCGAAGTTACATTTCCCCTTGTATGGGGGCCATTCATAAGACCCCCAAAATGCCTGTTCCAAGTTGTCATGAATTTGACTTCAAGAAGTTTTGTTTTGTTCATAACATGTAAGTTGATTTTAAATTTGTTCATTTGATTTTTTGTTTTGTTTTCAGATTCCACATCTCAAGCCATGCCAGTACCCCAAGGCCCCAACGACAAACTCATGAGTAATGACCTTGTCACCATGGTAACGACCTCATCCCCACTCAGCATCAGTACCATGGCAACCACGGTGCACACCCCTCCCAGTCCAGCACCTAGCCCGTCCCCTCCGGCGATCGCCAACACGGGGACGAATCCGGACGAAAGTGTGATTCCAAATGGAAGGTGAGTTATCAATACTTTTAGCGTCCTTATTGCTGTGTCGGTGCAAAAGTGTTGTACAGTTTCAAAGGGAAAAACCTACAATGTAGAATCCCTAATAATAGTAATGGGTGCGGTTCGATTAGCTTCCCCGGTGTCGTGGTCTCACATGTCCGGCGTGCTGAACGCTCCGGATTACCAAATGCGAGGTAAAAAGAAAAAAACGCAATTTCAATGCATATTTGTGTAGATCATTGAATTCTACTTTTACATCATCTTTCTACCCATATGCATTCTATAACAAACGGTTACAGAACGGTTTTCAAAGACCAACTCGACCGATCTAAGGCAACGTGTTCCTTTAATATGGCAACGTGATGCCCTCTGAATCTATCAGAATTGATCAACTGTTCCTATATGTAAATGGAATTGTTTAAATTGCTACCCCCTCGTAGGACTAGGAGTTGAAATCCATAAAGGTAAAACGTGTTCTTCTTCCTAATTTCTCTGCAGGAATGATAAGAGGTTAACCAAAGAGGCAATGGGACAGTACTTAAGAGATAGGTGTCATCAAACAGTGGTCATACAACACGCTAAAGTCGCACAGAAATCATACGGAACAGAAAAGAGGTAAGGGATACCTTTATAAGAAGTAAGAAGTTTTTATAGCGCAGTTGAGATCAATGTATCAATGTGCTTTACTGTACATTAATGCTCTGGGGCCAATTTCATAGAGCTGCTTAAGCCAAATTTGTGCTTAAGCACGAAAATTGCTCGCTTGTTTTACACATGTTACTGGCCAAAATTTTATGCCATGTGCATTGCTTATGACTGGTATTTAGCTGTTGCTTACTAGCATAACAATTAAGTGGAGTCTTGGCCAGTAATCTGATTTTACTATAAAAGCAAGGTTTTTTTGCTTAAGCAAAATTGTGTGCTTAAGCAGCTCTATGAAATTGGGCCCTGGTCATTGGGCCAAAAACGAACCTGTTATCTGTCTCAGCTCCCTGGGAAGTCTGTATAATGTCCCGGGCTGTTGTGGCGCTTTTAGTAGCAATGCATTGGTTACCAATGAAACAAAGAATTAATTACAAAATCTGATTGTTGACTTAAAGGCAGTGGACACTATTTGTTTTAAATGTACTCAAACTAGTTATCACCATAAAACCTCACTGGGTAACGAATATGGGGAGAGGTTGATAGTATAAAACATTGTGACAAAACGGCTCCCGCTGAAGTGACGTAGTGTCGAGAAAAAAAAGTAATTTTCCACGGATTTGATTTCGAGACCACACGTTTAGAACTTGAGGTCTCGAAATCAACCATCTAAACGCACACAACTTCGTGCGACAAGGGTGTTTTTTCTTTCATTTTTATCCTGCAACTTCGACGACCGATTGAGCTCAAATTTTCACAGGTTTGTTATTTCATGCATTTGTTGAGATACACCAAGTGAATAACAAACCTGTGAAAATTTGAGCTCAATCGGCCTAATGAAAGAAAAAAACACCCTTGTCACACGAAGTTGTGTGCCTTTAGATGGTTGATTTCGAGACCTCAAGTTCTAAATCTGAGGTCTTGAAATCAAATTTGTGGAAAATTTCTTCTTTCTCAAAAACTATTGTACTCAGAGGGAGCCGTTTCTCACAATGTTTTATACCAGCAACCTCTCCCCATTACACGTAATCAAGAAAGGTTTTATGATAATAATTATTTTGAGTAATTACCAAAAGTGTCCACTGCCTTTAAGACTTATCTGCTTACATTTAGTCTTTTGCACCTCAACATTATGTGAAGTATTTTTCTTCATTATTTGTGTTCAGCTTGCTTTGCGCCTCAAACTAGGCACCTAGACTGATGCTTGTACAAATGCCTGATGATTGATAGTACCCAAGATACACCCAAAAGTTTTTTTTGAAATGATACTGCGAGTGGGAAAGTGTTTTTTAACTACCAATGTGAAGTGGTTAAGATACAACGTTGTTGCACGAACAAAACAATGCCCGTCCTCTGTCTCATTATTTGAACGTCTTCTCTTGCCTCCATCTTCAGGTTCTTCTGTCCTCCACCGTGTATCTACCTTCTTGATCCGGGCTGGAGACGCAAACGGGAGCAGATGCAGGGAGACGGTGAGACGGAGGCTGGATCCCAGGTCTGTGCCTTCATGGGCATCGGAAACAGCGATCAAGATATGCAGCAACTAAACCTGGAAGGCAAGGTACGGTCATGTACATCAGGGATAATATTTTTATTTTTTTTCCCTTGTCTTTTTATCGTTTATTCTGTTTATAATTTAATGTAGGCTTTTGCTTTTAAAATTTATTTTAAATATATTTTCACAGTCGTTCATGGTGGTCTGTTTCTGTTCCCTATTTTATTTTACTTAATCTTCAATGTATGCTTTAATTTTCTTTCCTAAGATGATTCTATTTTAATTGTTAACTTTGTACATATCAGATTGTTTTTATATAGGCTATATATGAATATTTTTTTTTTTTTTTTTTTTTTTTTTTTTTTTTTTGGTATCCTTTCCTGTAATTGGCGGCTCGTCTGCTGTTGGTTTGGTCAATAAATATAATATTAAATATAATATATATAATAATAATAATATAAGTTATTGCAGGGTTTTCAGTCCCTACCTGATTGCGTGTGTTTTCATCATCTTCATCATTATTCTCTCTTGATCCATCATGGGAGACGTAGAACCGCCCAACCAATGCGTTCTGCTGCTGATTGCCACAGCTGCCCATCAGCCCGGGACTCGGAAGTCTGCTTCCAGCTGGCCCACCCAGGTGCTGCGAGGTCGGCCTCTTGGCCTCTTCCAGGCTGGGCAGGGGCGGGATCCTCCCCGTGCTTCGACGCTCAGCTTGAGGGCCACATGGACAGGGGTCGGTTTCACAAAGAGTTAGGACTAGTCCTAACTTAGGACTAGTCCTAGGAGATATACAAATTGCATGGATAGTCCTAAGTTAGGACGAGTATATGGTCCTAACTCGAGATAAGACTGGTCCTAACTCTTTGTGAAATCCACCCCAGGTGTATTGTCTGGGAGCTGTGTGTTTTTCAGTCCCTACCTAATTGCGTAGGGGTTTTCAGTCCCACTTTGTTTGCTTTGATTTTTTCCCCATTGAAAATAGTGATGATTTGTTACGCATTGACAAATACAAATATGTAATAAAGTCACCCAAGCGTGCCGTTGGCTAGACTGTGCGAGCGGGCCAGCCACGCTGAGGCAGTCTTGAGTCAGCTGTTACTATGTAAGGCACTCGTCCTCTGTACCTTTATGATAGCCGAGACTCAGAACCCAACCCATAGCCAGCACTATCCTACAAAAGTCAGCGCAAACAAATCATCACTTTACATGTCCCACAGTTTAAAAAATCCTGTGTGAAGAACATTGAAAAGCTTTTCTTACTTTGAGAACCCTAAGTACAAATGCTGTGTAAACAAAGATGATTTGTTTCTGATTTTTTTTACAGTTTCGAAAAGGGGGGAGGGGGGAGAACCCTAAATTTGAGTGCTGTTAAAAAAAACGATGATTTGTTTCTGATATTTTTACTCGCATTCCTTTTTTTCTCTTCAGGATTACTGCGCCGCCAAGACGCTTTACATCTCAGACTCCGATAAGAGGAAACATTTCCTTCTGTCCGTCAAGATGTTCTACGGCAGCGGAGAGGACATCGGAGTCTTCAACAGCAAACGAATCAAAGTCATTTCCAAACCCTCAAAGAAGAAACAGTCACTCAAAAATGCCGATTGTGAGTAGTGAAGACTTGAGTCTTAAGCGAGGTTTAGCAGCAAAAAATTGTATTGTTTCTGGGTGACGACGCTACCTTTGGCTTATTGCATGCTCATGTACATGTATGACGTCTGCGTGCACAAGGTTTAGCTGCATGTTACACAAGCAAATACGTAAATGTGAACGCCAACAAATTGTGTTGTTTCTGGGTGAAACTTTGGGCTTATTGCATGCTCACGTGTCACGTCTGCGTGCATGTACACGTGTACCTGACATGAAAAATGGTAACTTGACGTATGCTAAAAACATGAGGTTTTAATGACACAGTTTCCTCACATTCACGTTCACATAAAAACGTGCAGCTAAACCTCCCAAATGTTTTAGGGCCAAAACGGTGTATCTTGATTTTTAAATTTGAATTCCTCGGACTATGGAGGCAGTTGCTACATGTTTGTCACATGATTCAGGGCAAGCTTTTGAACAGTTGGGTTACAGATGACAAACAACAAATGAAAATTTGGTTGGTAATCCTGTTTTTATCAAGGAAGAAATTTCATGCAAAGCAAATTCTTGTGCTTAGCAGCTCTATGAAATTTGGCCCTGTTTTTTTTCTTTCTTTGCATTGAATCTCATTTGTTGTTTTCTTGTTTTCGTTCTAGTATGCATTCATTCAGGGTCAACGGTGGCGCTGTTCAACCGGCTGCGATCGCAGACAGTCAGTACCAGATATCTTCACGTTGAGAACAATAATTTCCATGCCAGCTCTCAGCAGTGGGGAGCATTCACAATACACTTACGTAAGGCTGAATTTAGTTTGAACTGTTTCTGTGCTTTGGGAGTACAGTGATTTTTTTGGTTGTGGTAAAACCATTTAAGTTCAAGACATTGGACACTATTGGTAACTGTCAAAGACCAGTCTTCTCACTTGGTGTAGCTCAATATATGCATAAAATAACAAACCTGTGAAAATTTGAGCTCAATTGGTCATCCAAGTTGCGAGGGAACTATGACAGAAAAAACACCCTTGCCACACGAGGTTGTGTGCTTTCAGATGCTTGATTTCGAGACCTCAAATTCTATATCTGAGGTCTTCAAATCCAATTAATGTAAAATTCTTTCTTTCTCGAACACTACTTCAGTTCAGAGGGAGCCGTTTCTCACAATGTTTAATACTATCGACCTCTCCCTACTCGTTACCAAGTAAGGTTTTGTGCTACATGTAATAATTAATTTGAATAATTACCAATAGTGTCCACTGCCTTTAAGCCCGGTTCATACTTCCTGGGAATGTGTAAACTCTTGCCAAACATTTGCTGCGAAAACAGGAAGTATGAACAAGTCTTTAATCTTGCTTTTGAGTTAAAGCCATTGGACCCTTTCGGTAAACGGTGTTGTCCAAGGCCCACACTTTGTGTACCACAACTTCTATATCAAATAACAAACCTGCGAAAATTTAGGCTCAATCGGTCATCGGAGTCGGGAGTAACAACGGAAAAACCCACCCTTGTTTCCGCGCGTTTCGCCGTGTCATGACATGTGTTTCAAATAAATCCGTAATTCTCGTAAACGAGAATTTATATTGTTTTGCTGTTTTCTCAAAAAGTAAAGCATTTCATGGAATAATATTTCAAGAGAAGTCTTTCACCATTGCCTTCTGTAAACCCTGTAAGTTATTTGTAAATCTGTGAACTTTTTTTGTTTTTTTTCTGAACCGAAAGTGTCCAATGGCTTTAATGTGGTTTTCAAAGAAAGTGATGAAATCAGTGTTTCGGACAGTATTCTTTGTCGGTCAGTCTTCAGGAGACTGCTAGATTCCACAAATTCACAACAATTAGTTTGAAGTTGTGCTCAAGTCCTGCGAAAAAAATTTGCTGCAAAAAAAAACAGGAAATAGGAACCAGGCTTTATTCCCTCATTTCTGAAAATGTATTTTTATTTTTTATTTCCTAGTGGATGATGAGGAATCAGAAAGTGAGGAGTTTACGGTGCGAGACGGCTACATCCACTACGGGTCAACAGTCAAACTGGTGGACATAATAACTGGAATGGCTCTCCCTAGATTGGTACGTACACAACGCCATACTTAAAACCCTAATAGTAACTGGAATGGCTCTCCCTAGATTGGTACGTACACAACGCCATACTTAAAACCCTAATAGTAACTGGAATGGCACTCCCCAGATTGGTACGTACACAACACCATACTTAAAACCCTAATAGTAACTGGAATGGCTCTCCCTAGATTGGTACGTACACAACACCATACTTAAAACCCTAATAGTAACTGGAATGGCTCTCCCTAGATTGGTACGTACACAACGCCATACTTAAAACCCTAATAGTAACTGGAATGGCTCTCCCTAGATTGGTACGTACACAACGCCATACTTAAAACCCTAATAGTAACTGGAATGGCTCTCCCTAGATTGGTACGTACACAACGCCATACTTAAAACCCTAATAGTAACTGGAATGGCTCTCCCTAGATTGGTACGTACACAACGCCATACTTAAAACCCTAATAGTAACTGGAATGGCACTCCCTAGATTGGTACGTACACAACGCCATACTTAAAACCCTAATAGTAACTGGAATGGCACTCCCTAGATTGGTACGTACACAACGCCATACTTAAATACTTAAAACCCTAATAGTAACTGGAATGGCACTCCCTAGATTGGTACGTACACTACACCATACTTAAAACCCTAATAGTAACTGGAATGGCTCTCCCCAGATTGGTACGTACACTACACCATACTTAAAACCCTAATAGTAACTGGAATGGCACTCCCTAGATTGGTACGTACACAACGCCATACTTAAAACCCTAATAGTAACTGGAATGGCACTCCCCAGATTGGTACGTACACTACACCATACTTAAAACCCTGATAGTAACTGGAATGGCTCTCCCTAGATTGGTACGTACACGACGCCATACTTAAAACCCTAATAGTAACTGGAATGGCTCTCCCCAGATTGGTACGTACACAACACCATACTTAAAACCCTAATAGTAACTGGAATGGCTCTCCCTAGATTGGTACGTACACAACGCCATACTTAAAACCCTAATAGTAACTGGAATGGCACTCCCTAGATTGGTACGTACACAACGCCATACTTAAAACCCTAATAGTAACTGGAATGGCACTCCCTAGATTGGTACGTACACAACGCCATACTTAAAACCCTAATAGTAACTGGAATGGCTCTCCCCAGATTGGTACGTACACAACGCCATACTTAAAACCCTAATAGTAACTGGAATGGCACTCCCTAGATTGGTACGTACACAACGCCATACTTAAAACCCTAATAGTAACTGGAATGGCTCTCCCTAGATTGGTACGTACACAACGCCATACTTAAAACCCTAACCCACATTAGGGTCCCTCCATATAGACTGCCAAATACAACAAAATGCAGTACAGTTGAAATGAGAACCATGCCAAATGTAACAAAGTGCAACTAGGGATTTCGTTGCATTGTGCAGGGCATGTTTTTGTTTGTTTGCGTGTTTGGACATTTATTTCAATATTGGCAACAACAACAAAAGCATCAAATGTAATACAAGCATTATACAGTCCACAGAATTGAGACATAATTATAACATGGCTAAAGATACTCCGTTAAGTTATTACCAACATGCAGGGAGAATTTGAAGCATAGTGCTTTTTAAAAATTTACTCTGGGACAGACAAGACTAGACAGACAGACAGACGGACGGACGGGACCAACCAGATAAGTAAATAGGTACATTGTTTTGAGTGAAACAAGATGATTACAATGACATTTAACAGTTATCACTATTGGGGTGGATTTCACAAAGAGTTAGGACTAGTCTTAACTTAGGACTAGTCCTAAGAGATATCAAAAACGCATTGCTAGTCTTAAGTTAGGACGAGTAACTCGTCCTAAGTCGAGATAAGACTAGTCCTAACTCTTTGTGAAATCCACCCCAGGCCTAGTAAATACATATTTAAGAAAGAAGTTTTAATTTTCCTTGAGAAACTTTCAAGCGTGAGGGATTGCATAATGCTGGTTTGGAGGTTGTTCCAAAATATTATACCATTTGAAATGAGACAATTTTTATAATATGAAGTTCGACTGAAGTTAATATGAAAATCACCCTTTGATGCACCACGAGTGTTATGTGAATGTGTTAGGACTGAGCAAGGGTGTTTGCCCTGCTAAATACAATCAGTATACATGTGTATGTGGTGACTTGGCTAGTATGGGAGACCGTGAACTCAGTCAAATGCAACAAATTCCATCAAGGTATAAACTTGAGTTGACTGCTACATACAACAAAACAAAATACAGCACCAATATGAGGTCACTTGACTGCTGAATGCAACAAATTCCATCAAGGTATAAACTTGAGTTAACTGCTACATACAACAAAACAAAATACAACACCAATATGAGGTCACTTGACTGCTGAATGCAACAAATTCCATCAAGGTATAAACTTGAGTTGACTGCTACATACAACAAAACAAAATACAACACCAATATGAGGTCACTTGACTGCTGAATGCAACAAATTTCATCAAGGTACATATAAACTTGAGTTGACTGCTACATACAACAAAGCAAAATACAACACCAATATGAGGTCACTTGACTGCTGAATGCAACAAATTCCATCAAGGTATAAACTTGAGTTGACTGCTACATACAACAAAACAAAATACAACACCAATATGAGGTCACTCGACTGCTGAATGCAACCAAATTCAGTCTGAGTTAACTGCCGAATGCAACAGATCACAAAAACTATGGCCCTTTTCGAAACCACGGCTTCGGCTCCAGATTCTGCAAAGGCTAGCTTGACCCGCGATTGTTTTGATAATATTGAGTGTGCTTTTGGAATAGGCTCAGGGCTTCAGACGAGAGGACTGAGCAGTAGATTCCAAAAAGCAGTAGATTCCAAAAGGGCCTATGACCGTTTGATGTTGCATGATGTTTACAGTCCATATGGATGTAGGCTTGGGTATCATCAATCAGAAGCCTGGCTGGTATAGCGGAAAGCATTGCCTCCCCAACTTAACGAAGCAATCATGGTTAAGTTTCCTTTTAAGGACACAAGTGTCACAACCGTGACTCAAACCCACACCCTGCTGATCAAACACCAGAGCTTGAATCCGGTGCTCTTAAGCGCGAGGCCCCGACACTCATTTTAAAAGCTGTATTGTTTTAATTATGTGCAGATCATCAGAAAAGTGGACAAGCAGACAGCTTTACTGGACGCCGATGATCCCGTCTCACAACTCCATAAATGTGCCTTCTACATGAAAGATACCGAGAGAATGTACCTCTGTCTATCACAAGAAAGGATCATCCAGTTCCAGGTCAGAGGTCAAATTTGTTTTACCTGTCATCCGGGCCCAATTTCATAGAGCTGCTAAGCACAACAACAATTTGCTTAGCATGAAATGTTTGCATTCGATAAATTAAGGATTACCAACCAAATTTCATGATGATGTTCAGGAAAAGCAAACAACAGCTGAACACAAGTAACAAGCAGTATGCAACAAATAGAAATTTGGTTGGCAATCCTGTTTTTATTCATGCTAAGCAAGATGTTGTGCTTAGCAGCTCTATGAAATTTGGTTCTGATGTTTTGGGATGTTGACAAATTTTGCACTGGGAGGGTATTGAATACAATGGCTCAAATTTGTTTTACCTGCTTAGCAGAAAAAAACAACTGTTAAGATTTATCGTTAGTTTTAATTGATCTGTGTGTTTCCTATTCTTTGCAGCAGATTGCACATTTTTATTAGGTTGCATATATTTTTCTGCGGAGGGTTTTGATCGTCATAATTTTTATACTTTTCACAAATCCGTCATTTTCATAAAATAATGCAGCTCCCAACGTTAAGGAATTCCCATTTTTGTTCGTACTCTCACAGTCGTGTGCCGTGTGTACGCAAGACGCGCAAATCTTGCGTTGCGTTTGCGTGTTAATGCTGTGCAGTCAAGATACGGTGACCAAGAATTCACTCGACTTTGCCTCGTGAAATGGAACAGTCCAAATTTTACCGAGCGATAATATTCCTCCCATTCCACTCTGAGCCACTCAATATTTGTATACTATTATATTGACTGGATAGGACGCGTCGGGCGCTTTGGACACATTTGATGCTCACTGGCACGACACGCTTTAGAGGGCATATAAGTAAAAGCATGCATGCCCAAGGGACTTTTTTGCAGACGCCATTGATCTCAAGAGATCAAGGGCAGACACCTGTTATGAATTATTATTAATTTCACTATTTTCGTTTTATTATAGGCCACACCTTGCCCTAAAGAAACCGACAAAGAAATCATCAACGATGGTGCTTCCTGGACCATCATCAGCACCGACAAAGCCGAGTACAGTTTCTACGAAGGGATGGGACCGGTCAAGGCACCGGTCACACCGGTACCTGTGGTGATTGACCTCCAGCTGAATGGGGGTGGTGACGTGGCCATGTTGGAACTGACCGGTGAAAACTTCACGCCGAACTTGAAGGTGTGGTTTGGAGATGTTGAGGCGGAGACTATGTACAGGTATGGAGGCAGCAGTCTGAACAATATTTATTTATTTATTCATCCACATTCATAAATACCTTTAGACAGTTTCGCTGTTCCTATTGGTGGAGAGCGCGTCACGTGGGTGTGCTTAAGGGAGCGTCTCAAAAGTCGTGAACGTTCCCGTCAAAACGGAACGTTCCCATTTGATTGTTCCTTTTTAGGTGGACCGCGTCCGCATGCCCGTTGGGACACAGCGGCATGATATTTTGACCATTCCCTTGGGAACGTTCCAACGGGAACGATCTGCCTGGTTGTCCAAAGGGGAACATTTGCACATTGCTAATTTGTGCCGGATTGCGTGCATATGTTTGCGCTCCCATTGCCGGAGTTGCGTTGACTCAGTCAAGGAGTAAACAAACAACAACAAAAGGTAGGTTCATAAATAAATGTTTTAAGCCAGTCTGAAACAATTTGACTACTTTTAAATATGTTGTCAATTTTGTTAGAATAATCAAGTCTATAATGTTCCGTTACGTGACTCACGCTCCCCGCAATTTCCTCAAATCCAGACTACCTTAATATATTATTAACGTTATTTCATAGTACAATATAGGATAGGAGGATAATCTTATTTTACATAACTTCCACACTTCAGAGATGCGTAGTGTCATTTTAAACTGCAGTTAAGTGGTGACCAATGACTGAGATTGTTTTAAATTTGATAAGTCTGGATAATCATGCATGTATTTCAAGTCTGGGTAATCTTAACCTTCCATCCTACCGACCGTCGTACACACATGGGTGATACGTCGAAACACTTGCGTCGCTGAACCCAGTTTACACTACCCTTCAAATCAAAATAAACCTCATGTTTTGCATCCAACTACAAACGTAAGTGCCAATCCCTCTTTAAAAAGATTGTTGTGTATTCATAGTGTAAACTTTTTCGAAGGGAAAACATTACTCACCGGAATTCACCAGCGACGTACGGGATCGAGATGCCATTTTGTTAGAAATTACACGTTCGCATACAGGCCGAGTTCCCAAATGGGTAAAACCGGACAACCGTCCCAATGGGAATGCATAGATTTCTTGCCTGTGAACATGCGGGAACAGCGCCCGCGGTGGAACGTCCAAACGGGGATATGCCCGCGATCCAGCGGGGACACGGAGTATGCCCTGCGGGACGGTGATGTGTTCTCATTTGGAATGTTCCAAGCGATCTGACTTTTGAGACGCTCCCTAAGTGGTTGATAATGACCAGCTGGAGCTGTTTATAAAATGGTTGTTTAGCTGCATTACGCGCACGAATGCACATCCGAAATCTGTCTCAGTCATAAAAATGGCGGCTATCTGTCCATTATTTATTTATTTATTCACTTCAGATTTTGAACAGCTACTTATAGACCTTTCTTTTGTTGATAAACAAACCGCCTTGGTTGGCATGGTCGGCCGAATGTTAGTAAAACACTCAATCGTAAAAACAGATGTTTCCACAAAATTCAACATTTTCTGCAAATTTTCATATAAATAAAATACCTCTCATGATAAGTTGCTTTGTTTTAAACAACATCAACAAATTTTGAAACATTGTTACCAAAAATAGCGATCTATTCTTGATTTGCACTTATGGCTTTCTATAGTTTTCCAATCTGGGTTGGCAAAAACTCGGGCTGTGACGTTGCAAAAGAGAGGTCTATAAAATCACTGACATGTGGAACCATGTATAAATCTCTTTTGTGGTAGTGTGTTTGCTCTGAAAAGAGCCGGTGTGGTCTCAACCTTTTCGGCAGTATACTCTAATCGTCTTCATTTCTTCTTTTATTCTAAAATGTAACATTAAAGAATCTACACAAGAGAACGGGTTGGAGAAAATCTCCGTCCGTGACTCCGCGTGACGGACAAAAACAACAGCGCAAAAAGACAGACACTAAATAAAATGTGTGAAACGGCAACAAGAAAAAATGGGGGGTGGGGTAAAAGCTGGGCTTTGTGGGCCTGCCTTAATTCAAAAGACAGATTATTCGATCATGTCATGGTCAAATTTGGAGTGAACAAAAAATCAGTATAATTTTTTTTTTTATGAGGTCAGAACTGCAGCTCGGCTTAGAGATCTGGCAAGTTGTTTCAACTTTCTCTTCATTGCCTTCTTAAAGCCATTATACACTTTCGGTAAACAGTATTGTCCAAGTCCAGCACTCTGGTATCACAACTTATATATAAAATAACAAACCTGTGAAAATTTAGGCTCAATCGGTCATCGGAGTCGGGAGAAAATAACGGGAAAACCCACCCTTGTTTCCGCACGTTTCGCCATGTCATGACATGTGTTTAAAATAAATCTGTAATTCTCGCTATCGAGAATTGATATTGTTTTAATGTTTTCTCAAAAAGTAAAGCATTTCATGAACTAATATTTCAAGAGAAGTCTTTCACCTTTACCTTCTGTAAACCCTGTAAATTATTTGTGAATTTTTTTTCTGTACCGAAAGTGTATAATGGCTTTAATAGTTGATAGAAGAGTGAACATTATTTGAAAGCCCCTACTGAATATTTCACTTCAGGACAAGTGAGTCGTGAAACCTTGATCCTTGAGGTCAGGAACCTATATAGAGTATATTCCCTGTTTTGGCTTTTGTAAAATTTTGTTAAAATTGACTTGATGTATTTTGACCCCTTGCTTGACGTCACACGTGGCGACTGTGCCACGCTCACCATTTTGGTGGGCATTAGGTTTTCCTGTAAACGCCACATTGCCTAAAATGCGCACTTCACTGAATAACGCACAGTGACATTTAAACACCAAAATGGCGCATTCAAGATAATTTTGATCATGACGTCAGGTGAATTGGGTCAATACACAGGAAAAAACACTGCTCTTTCCCTGTTGTAACACTTCTATTGTTTATCCTTACCTTATCGTTATTTCTAATTATTTATTTTCAATTTATTTTGTATTCTTATTATATATTTATTATTTGCTATTGGTTGTATAATTATCTGTTTTTTTTAATGCTTTGTGTACTACATGTATACTATGTTAAATCTATATTAATTTTATTGTGTACCCCAAATGTGGGGCAACAGATCTACGGATCATAGTATGTATTTGCTTTTGTTGTGCCTTGCCCATCTCGGGGTATTATTGTCAAAGTATTATGTTTTGTACTGTTATGGCAAATAAAATAATAATAATTATTACTTCTTTTTTTGTGGATTGTTGTTGCAGGTGTGCCGAGTACATGCTTTGTGTGGTCCCAGACATTTCAGCGTTCCGTGGTGAATGGAGGTGGGTGAGGAGGCCAACCCAAGTACCAGTCACACTAGTACGCAACGACGGCATCATCTACCCCACTGGTCTCACCTTCACATACACCCCAGAACCCGGCCCCCGACCCATCAATGGACTCTCCGATGGAATGATCCATTAGCCTCGCGGGGTTGTTTCTGTGAAACTTGCCCTCTTTTGACTCGGACAAGTAAAACAAAAACAAAAACTATGAAAGAAACTCGGGACCAAATAACTGACAACCCATCTTGCATTATGGATGTTGATCAAGAGGGGTGTCGACATGCTTGATCTGCGGAGGGCTGCATGTTAAAGCGCCATGAGCACTTTTAGTGGATACCGGCGCTATAGAAGACGTCATTATAATGTTTATACAGTGCCTCACTGGAACCCTTCATTTTGAAAGAGGGGTGTTTCACCATTTTGTGCCAACGAGAAAGCCCTGGTTGTACAATGTATATTCCTGATGCAGTAAAAATATGCCTTTAGAAAATGATGCTGTTGGAGATTTTAAGGAAAACTGTCTTGATGCTTCGTCTCTACACCAGAGACCAATTTTAAAGAGCTGCTAAGCACAAAAATTTGCTTAGCACAAATTTCTTCCTTGGTAAAAACAGGATTACCAGCCAAATTTCCATTTGTTGGATATTGCTTATTACTGGTATCCAGCTGTTGTTTGCTTATCCTAAAAATCACGTTGAAATTTGGCTGGTAATCTGTTTTTTTGGGGGGGCAAACATTTCATGCTAAGCAAATGTTTGTGCTGAGCAGCTCCATGAAATTGGGCCCGTTCCACAAGCAGGGCACTGGGGGATGACCCAGGTGAGCCCCTGGAATGACGTCAAAGCTATTCAAACGTACCAGGGGCAGGACTTGACCCAGGGAAACTAATTGGCACACCCTTAATCCCAACTTCATGACACTTCATTTTGGAGACAGTCCTCTTGTTTCCAAAGAGGTGACAAGTTACCCTTGAGGGTTAACCACAAGGCCCCGTCTAGTGTCCCGCACCACCGCTAAGGAAAACAATGATGATGGGACCGTTTACAGGGTTACCATTCTTGACATCTCTATTCAAGAAGAGTGACTGGCTTACACCATAAAGTTACATGTAAGAACTAGAGGGCGCACTGGTGATGCTTCTTGCACAAACGCGACGGGACCGAAGGAGATACTCGCGCGCCATTCTGTTCGCTCGTTGAATATGAAACACATGTTTGAGTTTAAGTTTATTGAACGCTACGCGATGCTGTTTTTTCAACTTTCAAAATGGCCGCACAAACACACGCTAAGCAATGCCTGTTTTGTCAACTTAGAAAATGGCCGCCTGCGCGCATGCCGGGTCGCGTATATAGGCCATTGGGCCCTCTAGTTCTTATATATAACTCTATGGCTTACGCCATTCTGCTAGGCGCACAAAGTACTTTTTTTCTTTACTTGAAGGCTGTAAGCAACAAAATGACCCCTGACATAAATTATGGCTCACTGTTAAAGTTTTGTTGATAATATTACCCCAAGGAAATGTTTTCCCATTTCGTTGCAGAATTTAACCTTCAAATGACAAATGAATACCAAAACAAAACCCCAAACTTCTTTCCAACTTTCACACTCATTTTTCATAGTTATACACAATAAAACCAACTGAAGCATCAAGCCCTAATTAGCCCCTTCAGAACCCAATACATGTACATGTATGTGTTTTTAAGTACCAAAGAACTGTTTTGCTTAAAGTGACTTATAGCCAGTCTAGTTGCAAGTATCAAATATTCACGGTATGTACAATGACAAATTTATTACCACACTATTTGACCTTTTGACCTTTTGACCTTTTCAACTTTGACCTTGATAGTTTTTTTTACAGTTTTGTTGTCCCATGTCTCACTTCAAACCTTTTTGAAGTTTATCTCAAGTTTACGAAATTATATATATTTTTATATCGTTAATTCAGCAGAGATAACTGATTATTAACCTGTATGTATTTTTTAAGATCACGCAGCGATTTTTAAAATGTTAAAAGTTAAAAAAACCAAAAACAATTCTAGATTTGCAAGAGAACGCTTGATGTTATTTATGTATATAATCACCCACCTCTGATAACTCCATTGGTGCCTTGTAATATATGCATCCTTGACCTTGACCCTTGAACTTTGACCTAGCTTGTTCTTTGCACTAGCTTGTTCAATGACCTACAATTCGGCCATATCTCGTTGGGCCCCCCCTGTCCCTTTCAATGTTGGTTCTGATTGCCAGGCTTCCGCGTTACAGTCAACAATAAGCGGGCGAACGTGGCGGGGGAGAGATTGATTATGGGAAGTGTACAGTGATTGGTTTTAAGTAACGTTGGGAATTGGTGGCTCAAGCATTTTGGCTGGGATTGTAGCTTGTTGTTTGACCTAGGTTGTTCTTTGAAGTATACTTTGAACAGTCTATTAAGACCGTTAGGTAGCCCACAAACGTTCCAGTGTTTAGCACTTTCGTTTTTTTTTTCAGGGACATGTTGTTATTAAGTAGTAAAATTTAAAGCGGTTAATTTTTGCAATTACAACCAGTTATGTCACTGCCTGTATTATTTATAGCACACTTGCAAAAATGTTGCCTCTCTTTTATGTTGTCAAAAGAATGCTGTAGCAAAGATTTGGAACAATTTGCGTAATTATACAAAGACAGGTTAATAGTGTCCGGTGCCTTTAATTTCAACGTCAACTATTGGTTGCAAGATAATTGAATTGATGAACAGTTGTTGCTCTTACTTCTACACAAGTGCACAGTGAAAGCAAGTTATTTAGTTTGCAAACATTAATGTGCCTTACTTGTTCAAAGTCATGTCGCTGCCATCTTGAACTTGTCCTTTGTATTATTACTCAAAGGCACTTGACACCTTGGATAATTGTCTTAGACTGGTCTTCTCACTTGGTGTACAACTGCACAATGTATCTCAACATTTATGCACAAAATATTCCAATCCTTGAAAATTTTGGACTTAATTGGTCGTCGAAGTTGTACTAATAATAATGGAAGGAAAAACGCCCTTGTTGTACAAATCATGTGCTTTCAGATGCTTTCAATTCAAATATTTTAGTGGAGAATTACTTCTTTCTCAAAAACTACGTTACTTAGAGGGAGCCGTTTCTCACAATGTTTTATACTATCAACAGCTCTTCAATGCTCATTACCAAGTCAGTTTTTATGCTACCAGTTATTTTGAGTAATTTACCAATAAGTGGCCAGTGCTTTTAAAGGCAGTGACGGACACTATTGGTCATTACTCAAAATAAATGTTAGCATAAAACCTTTCTTGGTGACGAGTAATGGGGAGAGGTTGATGGTATAAAACATTGTGAGAAACGGCTCCCTCTGAAGTGCCATAGTTTTTTTAAAAGAAGTAATTGTCCAAGAATTGGATTTCGAGACCTCCGATTTAAACGCACACAACTTCTTGTGACAAGGGTGTTTTTTTTAAATATTATTATCTCGCAAGTTGGATGACCGATTGAGCTCAAGTTTTCACAGGTTTATTTTATGCATATGTTGAGATACACCAACTGTAAAGGCTAGTCATTGACAATTACCAACGTGTCCACTGTGTTTAAACAGTGCTACTGATGACCATTGGAAGCCTATCCAAAAATCCATTCCTTGCATTTGTGTTTAAAACCTCTTAAAAATATTAACTGACCTCAACTACATTGTAGGTTCAAGTAGGCTCTATTGGTCGAAATCCTCCATACTTAATCACACTTTTCTTGCTTAGCACAAACTGAAATGTGCTTAGTATGCTCTCTGTGCTAAGCACCTCCAATTGTTTTCTGCTGCTGGTTGAATAATTAGGTTGAAGATTATTTCTTTCTTAGCGGTGAAATTTACGTCATACTTTTGTACTGTGATGGGTCTGTTGTCTCTCTTGGGTCTTTATGAATAAAACATGTATCTCATGAATTATGCATTTTATCTCATGAATTATGCATATCCTTGATGACTTATGAATACGCTGTATAAACAAAACCTTGATGTATAAAGCTAAATGAATGTATAGTATACCTGCTTTGCATGTTAACGTAAATGCATCAGCCGTATCACTGCCACAGTACAATCATTCCGTCATGAATATTTATGTAAATCTGAATATTCTGATATGAATATTAAAGTATGTTAATTAGGGTTTCCTTTGGTATCTGCAGGTAAGCTCATTATTTAAAATTACTGATGTCCAACACTTGTTTGCCAATGATTACTCTCTATTTGTGCATGTTAATTTTAGACTGGCAAATTATGACCTAGAATTTTCCGCAGTATTCATTCTTTGTGTAAATCTGAAGTCTTCGTAATAGCCAATTTATCGCAATGAGCGATTAGTGGATGATATGTTAATTTTGAAGCAAAGAAATTTAAACAGTATTCAGGCTATTTTAATTTGTAATTGGCAACAATCAGTAAGGATTGTTATAATATAAAAGCAAACATGTTGTAAATGTACTTAAAGCCATTATACACTTTCGGTACGGGAAAAAACAAAATTCACAGATTTACAAATAATTTACAGGGTTTACAGAAGGTAATGGTGAAAGACTTCTCTTAAAATATTGTTCCATGAAATGCTTTACTTTTTGAGAAAACATTAAAACAATATCAATTCTCGATAGCGAGAATTACGTATTTATTGAAAACACATGTCATGACACGGCGAAACATGCGGAAACGAGTGGGTTTTCCCGTTATTTTCTCCCGACTCCGATGACCGATTGAGCTTAAATTTTCACAGGTTTGTTATTTTATATATAAGTTATGTTACACGAAGTGTGGGACTTGGACAATACTGTTTACCGAAAGTGTATAGTGGCTTTAAGAACATGTAGTTTCTTATCTTTCCTTCTTCATGCCCTCTTATACCCTAGACTTTGTGCAAGAAATTGTTTACACAATTTATGCATACTCCAACACTACATAAACGCAGTGACTATAGACGTGTTGCGTTGGCTGCAATCGTTGATGAAATGTGCACATGTAAAAGGCTATCTGTGGTATGCTCCATCACAGAAAGAGGGAACAAAAACATCCTTATTTGTCTGGCAACTCACACCTGTTATCTCTATGTTATTGCTTGTCCAAAACTGTGGAGTTAATCGGATCATGCACAAACCAGTGTAACTGAGTGCCCCAGGCAGATTAACTGCACATCCATAAGGTGGTTCAATTTCAACCTACTCACTCACTGAAAGGGGTGTATACTTTCCAGTTTTTGTGTCAAAAGTTGGAATTCTTTTACGGAGGTTTTCTGTAATGCATTGGCTTTGTGTTAATCATCAAAGATGGTTTTCAATGAATCATTTGGATCTATCTATTCCAACAGTAGAGGGCATGCTGTATAAGCCACAAGCCCAGCAGTAGTGGTGGGTGATGCAAGTTTTCCCAAAAGCATCACAATTGAATTCCAGAAAGTTGTCAAGATCAATTTTATTCTTCGATTTGAAAACTGGCTCTCACTTTTTATTTATTAACTTTTCTTTTCCATTTTCCCGTTGAACTCCAATGTCAATTCTTATTTTTTAATTTGATGCAAATCTCAGATTTTGGCTCCAGAAGCAGAGTATTATAGCACATTCTGATAGAGCATCTATTTAACTACAAATGCAGTTATTTCTTGAGAAAAATGCCTTAAAACTGTAAATAATTATGATTTTTTTTTAAATGTTCATGCAGAGACAACAAAGGTAGTCTCAATGTAATTTGTAGCGCAGGTCACAAGAATTATATTCAACACAATAAACATGTACAATTCATTCAATTATTTTATGGTTCCTGTGTTTACTTTGTGAGATCATGGGTGAAGGACATATTCGTGTTAGACGTGTGGACAAATCGTTAATGGTCCCACACGATGAGATAGTTGAGTTGTCACTGTCTCGCGGGCGCGAACTGCTGGTTGCCGACTTCTACTCCAGAAGTCAGCGGCAGCGCGCAGTAGTCGGGCAACCAGCAGTCCACGCGGAGAGCACCGCTGCAACTCGACTATCTCACTGCGTGGGACCATAAACGACTTGTCCACAAGTCTAGTGCAAACAGGAGCAAGGTTTAGTGTGCACAATGCATTAGTCGACTACTGACCAGCAACGTACATACGCAATGATGTACTCACTCAACGACTCGTTTGGAAGTCTAGTCAACCACCGGTATTCAACACTCCATTGCCTGCTGCGTTTCCGCTATAGTGTCACTGGTTCCCCTCTGCGCTTTACACATGTTAGAATGGAACATGATGTTGGGACGAAAAGGCACTGGTACACACCATTAATGGTTATCCTCCAACAATGTAGAACTAGTGGTCTTTCAGAAGTCTCTTAGATTTGTTGAATAAAACTGTGTCCCTGATGTGGTTTGGAAGTTTCTTCGAGAGTTTGGGCCATTAGACTGAGAAGGCTCTTTTCAGCAAAAGTGATGCAACTCGTTCTAACCCCAAAATCTTACCCTAAACCCTACATGCAAGTCTATAAATATCGTGATATATGCACCTAATTGCAATCCAACTTTACTGCAAATTGTAAACATACTGTACATGTATAGAGAAGAAAGAAAAACACTCCACAAAAACTAGACATTATAGAAGTTGTTCCGATATTTCTTTAATAACATCTTTAAAGATCTTCAACACATACGCCATCAGCATACAAATAGACAATTATCTATTTATCTAACTTTGTCATTTATAAGAATTGTTCTTCTGAAAAGTATTTATCGAAGGGTACTCAAATACACAAAAGGAAATGCACTGAACAATTATATATTACCTGGTTCCCAACCACCCCTTGGCAACGTGTATAAAAAAAAGGCATACTTTATACATCAAAGGAAACTGGTAAAATTACTAACAGCTAAGCGGTCAAGGGGACACGTGAACAATGTTAAAACGAGTCTGGAACAAGACTTAATGATTACTATCCCATTTTTATCTGGGCCAAACTTCAAGCAAAATGAGCAGATATCAGTTCAAAGAGTGTAAACTTTATGGAATTTGGGCTCGAAAAGGCGCTTTTCTCAAGTGAGATTTGTCTGTGTTCAGCTAGTTTCTGTGTGTATTACGGCTTTGGCCCCAAACTAAAGGTTAAATCTCATTCAAACTCCAACAGATGGGTTGCAATAGGCGTCATTGACCGCAATCTTTGATGTACATGTACGCGCTGCGTGTGACTCTCTGCCAATAGTAGCTCTTCACGCCAGCACATTCATCAAACACCGCGTCCGATGACGTCTAATTGCAATCCATCTATCCTTAGTATGTGTCTGAATTGGTGGCTTGCGGCTTTGCTGTTGCTTAGGAGTTCTATATACTTCCATACATGATGATGCGGCAATCCAGCCGTAGCCAGAGCCACCAATTCTGACACTGCCTTTTAGACTGATGCACTTTAACCTGTCTGTCTAGACAGATGCTAGATTAACTCTAATTCAAATAATGGTACAATACTCCTTGGTGGTGGGAAACAATTAATGGTCAATAATGAAAGTCATTCGAGTTAACAGATTTGAATCATGTGTGGTACATTATTTAAATAAGACGCTCAAAATATCTTCACATCCGAGCATGAAATGTTCCATTACTAGCTTAGGTTCAAGACGCTCCTATGTGTTTATTATCTCACTAAACTCCTGCGGCTAATTTCCATCGCTGATAGTCACAAATAGAGGGCACTGTCAACCACAAAACGCCATCACCTAGAAAACCGCTATCACAGGAGCTATCAATTATCCTGTGATAGCGAACTCCCAGGTAGCAGTCTATGGTGAGAGAGCACCCTCTTGTGCTAATGGAGCATGGAGTGAAGTTAACAAAAGTCTCAGTACAAGGATCTCATTGACACGTTAAACTCGGACAATTCATGAAAGTTTTAAAAAGACCGATTTTAAAGATACAGTATGAAAATTTGATATATTTATACAGTTGCAATGTAGTCAGCATTTTAGTAGGGAAAGTAAAAGCCAGTGTTATACACAATGAGGGCTTTGAGAGGCCATTGGATGTGATGGTGGGGTGTCGTGGCTGGGTGGATAAGAGCACCGAACTCAAGCTCTGATGCTTCTGTTCAGAGCAGAGTGTGGGTTCGAATTCTGGTCGTGAAATTTGTGTCCCTGAGCAAGACATTTAACTAGAATTGCTTCTCTCCACCCAGGGGTACCTGTGAGGGCAGAGATGGTTCTTGTGATTGGTTTAGCCGAGTAGCGCATACATGTAAATTGCGCACAGGCTGTTCACTACCCAGGGAGCTGAGATGGTTTAAGGAGTGATACATGCATAAGGCCAAGTGACCAGGGATAATAATGTCGGAAGCGCTTTGAGACACCCCTCGGGCGTGAAAAGCGCTATATAAAAACGGTCTATTATTATTATTACTACTTTGATGAAGTGCTATTTTAGAACTGCTGATTATAAAATGTAATCATGTTCACAAAACGAGTAAATGAGAGCAATTCTAGGGACAGGTATTTTCTATCAATAATTGTCAATGTTGGAAATGTACAACTTCGTACAATAGTTTCCACACAAAGTATAATTGGTCTATACCCTCTAAAGCCGGGTCTGTATTTCCTGCAAATGCGATCCAAATTTTGACGCCACAAATTCACCATCAGTTGACTTGCGCTGGACTCATGTGAAACATTCACTGCGAAAACAGCACTGAGGCGTCAAAATTGGTATCGGGCATTATGAACCGGGCGAATGAACCGAGCGTAACTCCACATACATTACAAGGGATGCAGCGTTCTGAAGAAACAATTCGGCGAAATATTTTCGGTAGTGAAAGACACCTTTTACTCACGAGAATTTCATGGAAGAAAAATCATAGAATTTATTTTTAAAATATCAAATTTTGAGAGGTAAATCAGTAAGTTGATTTCTTGGAAAAGAAAAAAAGAAAGCAAATTTGAAAGGTAAGTAGTTACACCCTATGAAAAAAAGAACATTCACAAAATGAAGTTGTAATATTACAATGTATTACAATGTAGCCAGTACATGACGCCATAGTTTGAAGCTTTGCATGGAGAAATAAGAAGAAACTATAAATAAATAGTAAACTTGCGGGTACAGCCATGTGTAAATCTCTTAGGGTGAGTGTTGGCTCTGAACAGAGCCGGTTGGGTCTCCTCCTGAAGACGAGCAGAGTATACTGTTCGAAACAGCGAGACCCAACCGGCTCTTTCATGAGCCAACACTCGCCTTAAAGGCAGTGGACACTATTGGTAATTGTCAAAGACTAGCCCTCACAGTTGGTGTATCTTAACATGCATCAAAAGACAAACCTGTGAAAATTTGAGCTCAATCGGTCATCGAAGTTGCGAGATAATAATGAAAGAAAAAAACACCCTTGTCACACGAAGTTTTGATGGTTGATTTCGAGACCTCAAGTTCTAAATCAGAGGTCTCAAATTCAAATTTGTGGAAAATTACTTCTTTCTCGAAAACAATGTTACTTCAGAGGGAGCCGTTTCTCACAATGTTTTTTACTATCAACCTCTCCCCATTACTCAGTACCAAGTAAGGTTTTCTGCTAATAATTATTTTGAGTAATAGTGTCCACTGCCTTTAAGGGATTGTCACATGGTTGCACCATGGTTGTACCCGCAAGTTAACTATTTATTTATAGTTTCTTCTTACATGACGCCATGTTGGCATTCTCTTAGCAATACATAATTAGCATGTAGTAAAACATCAGGACTAGAATAACAGTGCAAGTTTGTATACAGCTTCTAAATCTTTTCCTATACAGCTTATTTTCCTCTTCAAATCAATATAAACCATCACTTTCAGAGGCAAGGATTTAGTCTGGTCCCTTGTCAGACATTGAAATGTGGTATCGATCAGTGTTAGTGGGTACAAGACGGCAATTTCTTGTGTGGTAATGAGTTCATGAATATGCATTATGCAAATCAATTCATGACTATTCATTAGCAACTACTTAACCGTATCTTCAGAATGCATTGGAAAGTTTAGGTATGCAAATATTCTGAATATACATTTTTAACCATACGTATGCATTGATCTGGTTCATAATACGGGAACAAATTTCTCATGACATGATTTGGTTTTCTCTGAACAAAAAATTAAGCATAAACCAACAATTCTTAGGAATAAATTTGTATAATACCTACTTTAAATTATAAAATTAAAGATTTTGGTACTTTTTGTAACACAAAACACACTGTCCACAGATTTACATCAAACAATTAAACCGTTTGAATATAATGATTGTAGAAAGCTTACCTTAAAATATTACAAGCTAAGGTGCTGTAGTGTTTGAGAAATGAGTTTTACGTGCTAAAATAAATTTAGAGACAAACATTTTTTTGGTGACTTGTTTTACTCAATTCTCAAAAAACTAAAGCACCTCAGCTAGTTATTTTTTAAGGGAAGCTTTCTACGACATTGTTTTGTGTAATAAAAAGTACCCAAATCCATTCAGTCAACGTACAATATTCTTGTAACATTACAAAGTGTGTACGATACCCGTACCATGTATACATTCAATTTGTATACACGAGTAGATCATTCAATTTAGCATGTTTTGTTTTTAAACGAGTGCTCTCGGAAAACTTGCTAAATATTCTCTTATAAAAAAAGCATCTTTTTTAATGTTATATTAAATTCTTTTTTTTTTTTTTTTTTAAGAAACAGAAGGAAGCCACACCCACAAGTGTTAAATATGCATAAACAAATTTACATATTACAATATTAATATCCAAAGAAAGTGAAAGAAATTTTCCTGTGAAAAAAACAACAAAACAAAATAAATCAATTGGAGACATTTGAACACTTGGTGGCAGCAGACTGACCAGGTTAAAGTCCATCGTTTACATAGTTCTGAGCATGCACACATTACCAAGATCAATGGATTTACCTCGTAAGTCTGCTGCCACCTAGCGCCCAAAACAAGTCTCACACTGAGACCATGCCGTGATCCAGGGCCATAACATTAAATCAGGGCCAAAGTTGAGGGCGCTATTTATAGCATAATTCTGCATTTGGTCGTGGCAAACGCAGAACTCTTCAGCCACAAAAAAGTGCCATGAAAATGAGCTGGCAAATTAAGAACCAGTAATAGTTTTGTACAAATCTTGCATAAAACTTTGGCCTGTGATTTTCAAAACCCCTGCTTTTTTACAGTTATGCTTTTAAGGTGAAAAAAATGAAGGTGTAATGCTTAATACGTAAATCTACTATTATTTTTTTTGTATACCTTACATATTTATCTTAATAAATTCATCATACACCAAACACTTCTTATTATACAACAGCATTGATTATTTTTTTAAGAAAGAGAGAGGAAAAAACAAAGGAAAAAACAAAACAAAAGCTGCCTTGGTAATTGCCGCTGATAATTCAACAGCCGTCCCAATTTGCCTACTGGCAAAACAACAGCCAGGCAGCAATCACTATCACTGCATGCTATTATAGTTTCTTCATTTTAACCCACTATGTGGATAATCTTTTTTTTTTGTATTTTTATTCTTTTTCTAATAAACAAAATTTTCGGTGAGTACTGAGTGTCATCAAAAAGCAAAATTATGCGCATAATAATTAGCCTCACCTCACATTTCACAGGGGGAGGGGGTCTGGTATAGTTGTGTACATGGAAATCTTAAATTTACAACAATAGATTGGAATCTGGCATCTGCGCTCCGCAAGTTGTAAAAACCATGGAAGAAATAATTTTTAAAAGGTGATCAGACTACTACAGTTGAGACACTCCTGCGTGTTAACAAAGTGGAATCGTCACAAGAGGGCTTCTCACTGACAGGTGTACCAGTGGCTACGGCTGTTGCTAAGGGTTGTTGCTATGGGCATCCTCATCTTCAACACATGTAACTATGGTGATCAATCCTCAGCCACAGTTGCTCAGCCATAGTCTCTTGTGCTGCCAGCATACAGCTGCTTTTAAGCAGAAACTTTGGCTTAATAAGTCTCTGCTGAGCAAAAGTAAGCAAAGTACCAGTCAGAGATTTAAACATGTGACACATATTTAGGCTGGTAACCTCATTCTGCTTAGCTTAGTTTCTGTTTGTGCTTAAGCAGCCAAGTCAGATCATGACTTGAAAATCCACAGAGTAAAACCACGCTCAAAGTTGTCAATCCAAAATATCCTCGGACTGGCAGCAGATGGTAGCCAAATGTTTGTTGCTCCCCCTGTGTGTTCCTAACTGAGCACCCGCAGCGATGACCTTCTGGACATTTCTGTAGTAGAGCGCCCTCGCGCACATGTTACAAGACGGCTGCTGATTGGCCCATCCTGTGCACGACACGTATATAACTGTGCGTTTCGATTGTTTCAGCATTGTTATATCTCTACAGGAGGGCGTCGATGCGCAAGAATTACCTTGACATAAAGGTTTATACACGCACACACAACCTTATATGGATCCAGCTCGTTAGGTCCTGCTATTTTAGACCTTATGAACACGACGTCATTTTGGTAGGGTACCCTCACCTAGAGGTCAGAAGGAGGTTGTTTATTGGCCAATACAGGGCCCCAAAGAGTACATTGAAAACCGATTGGGCTATTTAAAGGAACACGTTGCCTTGGATCGGTCGAGTTGGTCTTTGAAAAGCGTTTGTAACTGTTTGTTATAAAATGCTTATTATGGGTAGAAAGATGGTGCAAAAGTAGAATACAATGATCCACACAAACATGCTTCGAAATTGCACCGTTTTCCTTTTACCTCCTCGACTAACACGGTCAGCCATTTATGGCAGTCAAATTTTTACTCCCATAAATTCGCCGACGTATTAGTTTGCAAAGTAAAAGGAAAACCACGCAATTTCGAGGCAAACTTATGTGGATCATTGTATTCTACTTTTAAAACATCTTTCCAACCATGTGCATTTTATAACAAACGGTTTCAAACGCTTTTTATAGACCAACTTGTCCGATCCAAGGCAACGTGTTCCTTTAAGACAAAACCCATCACAAGCGTGATACTTCGCCCCCTGGTCATTGACTTGGTGCCCTTAGAATGCTCCGGTTGAAATTTACAATTTCCGCATAGAGTGCTATCCACCTTGCCCTTAAAAATGCAGCACACCGGCCACCATCAGTTACGTAAACCAGTTATCCCAGTGAGCACCATTCAGATCGTTGAGAAATTCATCCTCACTTTTCCATTTGTACACATTTTTCTTGTTTAACAAATCCCTTTCGATACAGCAACGATCCATTCGGCACCATTGCATTGCGCTACATCATCACAAATCTGTCGCCGCTACGGTCAGTGCTTCAAAAGATTGTCGTCGAAAAATTCATAATAAGCTTAGGAAGACCAAACATTGTTCTGTCACTTGCTTCTCCGTAAATATTCAACGTGGGGGGGGGGAGGAGATGTTCTTGACTGTCATTTGCAGTTTTGTCCACAGCATGGCAAGAAGAATCCACAGGAAATTATTCAGAGGATGATGAATATTATAGTTATGTATATCAGGCAGTTTTCCACTTAAATACGGAGGGGGGATTTAACAATCCCAATCTCAACGATGTGGTTTTTGTATAGTATAGATATCCAACTTGGCCTGTGGGGGGACTGTCAGTGGCTTATACAGTCTCTCATGAATATCCATTCATGAATATTCAGTAGTCACGAATATTAATGAGAAAATCATGAATATTCAATCAGTCACTTCATTCTAAAGAAAAGGAGTTCCAGCCTCCAAAAATCCTTTGAATCACTATAGGTTTTTCTTATCGCTAACATTTCCGAGTCCCTCCCTTAAATCAATCTTGGAACGATTCAATATAAACAGGTCAAAGGTCAATTTTCAAGGGTCATCCATATTGAACCGCAGATATAAATTTAGTTTACTATTCACTCGAGCGTGAACTTCAAAGAGTCAAGGTTATGCTGGTTAGTAGTCAATCTTAAACTGGGTTTAAATCACAGGCTGGTTTTAACAAAGTTCAAGGGTCAAGTGTAGGGGTCAAGGTCAGGGGTCAGGTCAAGTGGGGGCATCGTAACCCTTATTGACCTCTGCGCTGGGATTTCCTTGGATGAGTTCGGATTGGTCGTAAATGGGCGAGTCTTCTTCAGGTGCTTCTTGTTCTTCGACACCGGTGCCGAAGAGCTTGACAGAGTGCTTGACCCATAGCTCCACGAAGGCAGACAGCTGGGTCTCGTTGGCGACGTCTTCCAGGCTCTTGAACTGGGGATGGAGGAGGGTCGGCCACCAGCAGACCGTCAGGTTCTGCTCTGACATCTTGTTGACCTCGCTGTTCACAATCACCCTGGCAAGAGGAACGGAGAAAAAATCTCGTTTGGGAAATAATGCGCCAACGGTGCAGGATTTGTTGAAAAGTAGGTATGCATAGATTATTGTAAACCTGAATAATCATATAAATAATAAATAATAATATTGAAGTCTAACACAAATGTTTACAGTGAACTTACATGTATCTACCAAACAAGGTACATGTACTCCCAGGGCTGAGTATATACCAACTTTCAGAAAGATAGGTTATTGAAGCGATTCATTCTGAGGCCAGTTATGTTGCACTTTATAAGGGTTTATTACATGGTGCTACGGCGCATACAGCAGCCACAGCCAGAAACACCAGGCAAGCCCCCTTCTCTTTTCGATAAGTGCACTGGGCTATTTTACATGTGTTGCACATCACATTGGACAAACGGCTTTACGTCCCATCCAAAGGCTGATTAAGGTGAGGCTACTCAAAGGAACTAGGCTCAAATGGCTTGAGGTTTTTGGACAATCAGGCATGCAACTGCCCGTTAAAAAAAAAAAGAGGAAAATCTTCACAGGCACAACGCAAGTGCTGAGCGAGGCAGCCGTAACGCCACGGGACATGAGACCCACAACGTAACCCTAGAAAATGTTGAGGTTTACTATGCTCTAAAGTGCATTGTTAGCATGTACTAGGCTTATTTTACATTATTGTAGTTGTACATTGTTGTTGCCAGCGGATATTGAGCCCAGTTCATACTTCCTGCGAATGTGAATGCGAAGCGTTTCTGACGCCACAAATTCGCAACGAACAATACACAGCAGTTGAACTCTGCTCTATTCCCCTTTGCAAATAATCGCTGCGAAAGGAGGTTGTGACGTCAAATTCATGCCAAATTCGCTTCGCATTCGCGTTTGCATGAAGTATGAACCCGGCTTAAGGCTTTAAAAAAAAAATATATATATAAAAAACTAAATAAGCACTTCCGCGGAAATGCAGAAGAGTTGCATGACTGGACAATACAACAAAAAACACAAAAGAGTAGTATCAGAAATGGATTTGTGAATTGTCACCATTCACCACTTCCTTGCTTTAGAGAAAGGGGAGCTACACTTACCTGCCAAAATGCTGCATGAGGAACTTCAGGATTGCGAGTCTAATCGGGGGAAGCTTGTTGAAGAATTCTGGCATTGCTTCCAGAAAATCTTCTTGGCTTTTACCTGAAAACAGAATCCAGAATGTTGTCAACTCTACAACCAAGTGTGAAACATGACAGAGGCAACCCTAACAAGACACATTGGTCATCGGTAAAATTTTCCGCGTGTTTGGTTGAGGTGCAATGACGATGCTGTTCTGACCAACTGGTAACCGACTTTTTAACTCGGTTGGGCTTTCCAAAACGCACTCTTGAAGTAACGTCGTATTCGACTAAAAAGTATCAAGTATCTGAAAGCACACATCTTGGTGTGACAAGGGCGTTTTTTCTTCCATTATTATCTCGCAACTTCGACGACCATTCAAGTTCACATTTGCACAGGTGATACACCAAGTGAGAAGACTGGTCTTTGACAATTACCAATAGTGTTCAGTGTCTTTAAAACATAGCACAGCCACTTGTGTGAAGGGTCAAAAGGTCGGAAATGGTATAATTGTTGAGAAATAAATAAATTTAACTTCCCGTTTGAAGTTTATCAACCAGTGAACGTTTTATTCATTTTTGTTTTGGCATCGAATGTCAAGCACAATGTGTAATCGTTTTTCACTATTCTCTTGAGACCAAGATGACCGATCCATCTCAAACTGTTGGAGGTTTGTCAGTTTATGTATATGGTGGATTAAGACGGCCAGCAACTGTTTTGTTAGCAAAAAACAATTCTGTAAATTCCTTTAAAGCCACTGAAGACTACTGGTAATCACTCAAAAATAATTGTTAGCATAAAAAACTTGCTAGGAGCTCACATCTGTGGAATAATGAGAACAGTTGAGTGAAACATACCTTTGAACATTTGTAGTAGCTCTCCCTGCAGTTCGTGTGGTATTAGGGGATCAGGAAGATGCTTGAAGAACTGCTTCACGGCAGACGCCACGGCATGAACAGAAATCTCCATGGATTCAATCGAGATGTTGGGATCTGAAAAAAATATGGATTACATACACAAAAAAACGTGATTTCTTTATCTTGATTTGGGGTTGAACAAAGACAAGTTTAATGGAGTCGGATTTGAACTAACGACTTCCGGATTAAAGCCATTGGACCCTTTCGGTAAACAGTGTTGTCCAAGGCCCACACTTTGTGTACCACAACTTCTATATCAAATAACAAACCTGTGAAAATTTAGGCTCAATCGGTCATCGGAGTCGGGAGGAAACAACGGAAAAACCCACCCTTGTTTCCGCGCGTTTCGCCGTGTCATGACATGTGTTTAAAATAAATCCGTAATTCTCGTTAACGAGAATTTATATTGTTTGCTGTTTTCTCAAAAAGTAAAGCATTTCATGGAATAATATTTCAAGAGAAGTCTTTCACCATTGCCTTCTGTAAACCTTCTGCAAATTTTTTCTTATTTTTCATTCTTTGGGGGTTTTTTATGGCGTGTTTCTGCTAGTTAATGATTTTTCTTCTTTTAATTTTTGTGTATTTATGTATAGATATTGCCTGTTTATTGTTAATTTCCTTTTTCTTAATTCTGTAAAAACTTTGTAAATTTGAATGTGGTCAACCTCTTGGTTGTTTTTTATTCAGATTAAAATAAACCATTAAAGGTGCTATATCAGTTTTTTGGCCCCAAACATTAAAAAATAGAGTATTTTGAGTGAATGATATTTCAAAGAGTATCACCCGCTCTAACTTTTACTTTTAATGGTCAGGAACCATGACAAAAATTTAAAACGTCTCTTATAAAACACATAAGAATTGGTCACGTGATATATTGTCGGGATCCCGACAAAAACTAATTTTGAGCACTTTATTTCACTGCTACTAATAATTGGCGGACTTTTTCGAACAATGGCTCAAATGAAAGCTTGTAACCTTCTCGACCCCCATCAAAATGAAATCGTCCAAAAATCTGACATAGCATCTTTAACAATAATAATAACAGAGTATCTGCCAAAAAACGACATTCAACGGCGCCGTTTTGCAAAGTCAATGTCGAAAGTGCCCTCATGGTTTACCTACCATTCTCAAACCTTTCAGTGAGGGCGTCACAGTCAGCGCTCTTTCCCGACACTCTGTAGATCCCTTCTTGGCTAATCCCTAGTGGAGATAATCACACATAATAACAGATCAAGGATTATGAAAAAAGGGATAATCTAAAAACTACAACATGTTGTGTCATTTATCATCATCATTTAGAGGTCGCAACCGAGATTCCATGCACAGCGTCACGCCAGAGTTGTTTATCCCTCATCATGTTTGGAAGGTCCACGATTTCAGCCTGTGTGTCTCTACCTATCTTGTTGATGTACATGTACACACGGTTGAGTAGTCAAGGTCCTCTATTAGGGCTGAATTCTGCGCTTGCAATCACCATACCTCGCTTACAGGGTAAGTGCCTGTTTTTTGCAACAAAGAATACCTATATATGATTTGAGGCATTGCATGGTGAGGTATCAATGTATATTTGGTTTGCGGTAACACCATGTGTGTATCTACTTGCCAGGTAGAGTTGTTCTTAGAGAACTGTCTTGCTTTATTCTACTGCCGCGGAGTAGATAATCGGAGGTTCGGGAGACTTCTCAGTTCTGAAAAGAACTGTCCTGCTTTTTAACTATTACCAGGGCGGATGGTATAGAAATTAGACTGGGCTACTACATTAGCTTATAGGATCGTAATTAACTGTACTGCCGCGGAGTCAGTTCTGAAATTGGTCTCAACATAGAATACCTACATGTAGAATACACTCCCAGCTAACCTGTGAAATACACTTGAAGTGCAGAATTCCCTGCTACATGTACTTTCTGCAAGTGCAGGGGTCGATTTCACAAAACGCTAGGATTAATCCTATCTCGATTTAAGAGTAATTTAGGATGGGTTCAATGCGTCCTAACGTCTATGGATACAGAACTTAATTCATCTTTTAAAGTCCTAAGATTAATCCTAAGTTAAGGAGAGTTTGGTGAAATCGACAGCAGATTCATGGCTTACTGTACGGTCAGCAGAGCCATGGTATTGGGCACAGGTCAGGGGTCGGATTCCAACCGCGGACCAGAGGTCAGAGGTGAAAAGCAGGTAAGGAAACCGATGAGCCAAACTAACGCCAGATTTGTATTAAATGCAGTGGACACTATTGGTAATTACTCAAATTAATTATTGGCATGTAACCTTACTTGGTAACGAGTAGTGGGGAGAGGTTGATAGTATAAAACATTGTGAGAAATGGCTCCCTCTGAAATAACGTAGTTTTCAAGAACAAAGTAATTTTCCATGATTTTGATTTCAAGACCTAAATTTTAGGATTTGAGGTTTCGAAATCACGCATCTAAAAGCACACAACTTCGTGTGACAAGGGTGTTTTTTCTTTCATTATTATCTCACAACTTAGATGACCGGTTGAGGTCAAATTTTCAAAATTTGTTATTTTATGTATATGTTGAGATACACCAAGTGAGAAGACTGGCCTTTGACAATTAGTGTCCACTGTCTTTAATGATTACCTTTCTAAAAAAACAATAGCCGACTTACCTTCCCTGTCGATAAACTCGATACATTTCTGGACGATCTTTGGAAGGGGATCGCTTTCGGTGACGAGTTCTTCAAGGGCGATACCCTTCGGCTTGTCAAGATAACCTGCATAGGCGGGAGCTTTCTTCTTTGTCTTTTGCCTCTTGGATTGTCTCTGCTGCTGCCTCTGAGCCTGTAATAAAAAAAATAAAAAAATAATAATAATTGTGGCTTCTTAAGCTGCCAATAAAGGATGATCTCAATAATATGTCAACTATTACCTTTTTATGGCCAAATAGACATCGCAGATACCGGTTAATAACCATTTTACTCTCAAAATTTGCATTGTAGTAATAAATAACTCGAGTCAAAAATGCACCCGGCCGCGCGGCTTTTTCAGCCGAGAGTCAAAAATGGCTTATCTATTATAATGACCCTGGACGCCAGTGACGATTATCCCCTATTGGTTTTGTACACAGTTCTCCTGCTTTGGTATTTCTACACCAAATAGCCGCCGATGACGTCACGATTCCTGTGTCGTGCGGGCTTGTTTGACCCCCATGTTTTTCAGAAATTTGGCTTGGAGCGTTCTGGAGAAAAACCCATTTTTACCATGTTTTAACGTGAGGTAAGAGACTCGTTATATTTTTTATGTTTCCTGGATGGACTGCAGCTGTTAGAAAACTGTAATATCTATATATTTGAGATCATCCTTTAATGGCTGTTTAATATATAGCGCACATGTCCATCACTCAGTGACGCTCCTGGCGCTGTAACAAACAGTATTTCCTGCAAGATGTGGGACTACATGTATGTTTGAATTATGCGACCTGATTCTGATAGCACCATGTAATGTTTTACAAGGTGCTGGGGCGCAATTTGCTGGAACCAAGAACACATGGGCTTACCCCTTATTTTCAATTAGTGCACTGGGTTCTTTTACCAAGCGTTACACAACACATGGGACCAACGGCTTTACGTCCCATCCGAAGGACGAAGCAACGGTGAAGCGTCTTGCTTAAGCACACAAGTGTCACGGCTGGGGATTCAAACCCACACTCTGCTGATCAGAAATACCAGAGTTTGTATTCGGTGCTCTTACTCGCTCGGCCACCGCTCGTTCTCATAGTCTTCACCCTCACTCTGGAACAACTTACCGCACAACATCAGAACTGCTCCGAACGAGAACATTTTCAAACATCTGCTGAAAACTTACCTGTTAACTCATTAATTTTTGTAAAGCGTTTCGGGACTGTTGTGTGAAGCGCTATATAAGTGCCGTTCATTATTATTATTATTATTATTATTATTATTATTATTACATCACTTCCACAGAATGTAAGAATGTAAGTATAATATACAAAACGTTGCATCAGTGAACAAACCTCGTATCAGTGCAGCGTTGTATCAGCGTAAAAACGCTTCATTGCAAAAACAGGAGGGTTCTTTTTAGAACTGAGAAGTCTCCCAATGTTCCAGAAAATCTACTCCACGGTAGTTGAATATCTAGCAAGACTTTAGAAAACTGTCTTGCTTTTTGTTCTACTAGTGCGGAGTAGATTTTCAGAAAATCTACTCCGCGGTAGTTGAACATAAAGCAAGATTTTAGAAAACTGTCTTGCTTTATGTTCTACTAGTGCGGAGTAGATTTTCAGAAAATCTTCTCCGCGGTAGTTGAATATCAAGCGAGACTCTAGAGAACGGTCTTGCTTTTTGTTCTACTAGTGCGGAGTAGATTTTCAGAAAATCTACTCCGCGGTAGTTGAACATAAAGCAAGATTTTAGAAAACTGTCTTGCTTTATGTTCTACTATGTTTTTCAGAAAATCTACTCCGCGGTAGTTGAATATCAAGCGAGACTCTCGAGAACTGTCTTACTTTATGTTCTACTAGCGCGGAGTAGATTTTCAGAACACGGGAGACTTCTCAGTTCCGAAAAGAAATGTCATGCTTTTTAACTACTACCTGGGCGGAAGATAGAAAACCAGCTGGGAACACTACTTAAGCTTATAATGGACCGAGATTAACTCAACTACCTCGGAGCTCTTTATTGGTTTCAAGTTTTCGACTTGCTTGCTCTAGTCATCGTCATGAGACTCACTAGTCTTAATACCTTATCTCTTTTCTTGTTTGCGGCAATTTGGCGTTTTTCTTCCTTCCTCCGGTTCTTCTCCTCTTCCATTTGTTGCCTCTTCCTCGCTTTGGGATTAACCTGCAGAAAAAAATAAAATAAAATAATAGTAATCGTTTTTATCCGAGGGACAAAGCAATGGTTGAGTGTCTTGCTTAAGGACACAAGTGTCACGGCTGGGGACTCGGAACCCACACTCTGCTGATCAGAAACACCAGAGTTTGAATTCGGTGCTCTTAACCGCTCGGCCACGACACTTCCATGTACGTGTAAAGTTGAAAGTAAATCTGTGAACATTTGTGTTTTTTTGTGTCATACAAAAAAGCACAAACAAATCTTGAAGCACAAATGAAATAACTACAAACCTCATCTTCATCCGGTGAGAAGGTTCCAGGCATGTCATAGATTCTAGACTCAAGATGCGGTTTATGATGAGGGCTGGCGTCGTCTGCCTGGGCTGGATGATCGCGATTTTTCTTACGTCTGAAACTGTTTCGTTTCTTCTTTTGATGGTCTCTGTCCGCCTCTATGCTTCCCTTGCTATCACTATCGCTGCTTGCAGCATTGCCTGTAGTTGTAAAAAAGTGACCGTGAAATAAAAAGGAGATACACAAATGATTCTCAATATTCATAATTTGTTTTAAAGTATTTGTGAAATGTATTTTTGAAATGAAACGGCGATACGAAAGTGAAACTGTCCTTTGTTTTTTTCTTTAAATGGTATCTATCTGCATCTACATGTATGCTTCCCTTGCTGTCACTATCGCTGCATGCAGCATTGCCTGTAATTTGTAAAAAAGTAAACCAACTTTTGTGAAAAGAAGATACCTCATAAATAAAAAGGTCACAACCTCTGGAATATCGTTCCGGCGTATAATATGTAGTAGTCACAGAGAAATGAACCAGTCAAATTAACATTTAAGACTGGAGAGGGATTTGAAACAAAACGCGTCTTTAAAATAATAATAATAATTTGGGGGGCTAATTATCCTTACTCGCAGCTAAGAGCTGAATTGCGAAGGACGCAACTACAACGTGTTCGAGAAGCAGGCATGCAAGGGCACCTTTGGCTGCCAGCCACATCAACCCATTATGACCACCGAGCACAGCCAAGATCGAAAGTATTTGATTTTTCCCGAGGGAGGAAAACCGGATGTTCTGTAAAACCCTCGTGGCACAGCAGAGAACCAACGCACAACTCAACTCACATATGGCCCCATCCGGGAATCGAACCGGGGTCACCTTGGTGAGAGGCGAGCGCTTTACGCACACGCCAACCATGCCACCACTCACCCTTCTTTTTGTTGGCAACGGCATAAATGGGCTCCGAGGGCTCATTGTCACTGTTGGCGTCTTCTGGATGCACCTTTGGCCGTTGTCCTTGCCTCTGAAATAGGTAGAAGGTAGGATTAAGTTTTTTGAAAGAGGCACAGAAATCTTTGCAAAGAGAGAGAGGAAGAGAGAAAGGTGACTCACGGCAACTGGCACAAAGGGGGCATTAAGAAGGAAATAATAAGAAAGTAGTTGGGAGAGATGGACGATTTGGACAGAAGACGAAGCGAGTGTCTTAGGAGAAGAAAACACAGGAAATAAACAAATAGTGTTAACTAGAGTACAAGAAATAAACAAACGTGGGAAAGTAAAAGACAAGAAATAGACAAAAGTTGAAAGTAGAAATCAAGGAATCAACAAACAGTGCAATGTTGCTGACACGTAATAAACAGACGGAAACAGTGGATGCATGTAGTAGAAGACAAGCATTGGCTCACTGCTTAAAGGCAGTGGACACTATTGGTAATTACTCAAAATAATGATTAGCATGAAAACTTACTTGGTCGCGAGTAATGGGGACAGGTCGCTGGTATAAAACACTGTGAGAAACGGCTCCCTCTGAAGTGCCATAGTAATTTTTCCACGAATTTGATTTTGAGACCTCAGATTTAGAATTTGAGGTCTCGAAATCAACCATCTACGCAATACGCACAAAACTTTGTGTGACAAGAGTGTTTTTACTTTCATTATTAGCTCGCAAGTTCAACGACCGATTGAGCTCAATTTTTCACAAGGTTTGTTATTTTATGCTGAGATACACCAAGTGGGAGAGGTTCATACATGTAGTACAAAACATTGTGAGAAATGGCTCCCTCTGAAGTGGCATAGTTTTCAAGAAAGAAGTAATTTTTCACGAATTTGAATTTGAGACCTCAAGTTTAGAATTTGAGTTCTCAAAATCAAGCATCAGAAAGCACACAACTTTGTGTGACAATGGTGTTTTTTTCTTTCATTATTATCTCGCAACTTTGATGACTTTGTTATTTTATGCATATGTTGAGATACACCAACTGTGAAGACTAGTCTTTGACAATGCCCAATAGTGTCCACTGTCTTGAAATACATGTACATGCAGAACCAGAAACAAAAAAGGATAGTCCTTTAAGATGACGGTAAGATCAGTAAAGAGAGAGCGATGCAGGAAGATCGAGAGAGAGAGAGAAGGGGGACATCTAAGACATCAAGGATGTGTAGGAGATGCTGCAATAATCATTTACATGCATTCATGATGGCATAAATCTGCATAAATATTTAGCATCACTGCAACAAGGTCGTAACTCAGGTCAAAAGGTCGTATCTTGAAAACAAGCTCTGTTTGGGGCAACATGGTGCAAGTTGGGAGTGTGCACCATGGTTAACTAAACATTGACTACATGTATTTTGACTCAAACCCAGGCTGGTCGACCATTGGTTGACTACTGTGGTCAACCATTCCTTGGAACCAGCCCCAGGACCATGGTTTCTTCACTGGTCCCAATAGCCTGTTCTATTCTAACATGTGTAAAGTGCAGAGGGGAACCATTGACACTATAGCGAAAATGCACAAGGCATTTGAGGGTCGATACTGCCATGGTACCGATAGTTGACTAGGCTTCCAAATGAGTCATTGAGTTAGTAACGTCACTGTGCATGTACTTTGCTGGGCACAATTTCATAGAGCTGCTAAGCACAACAAATTGCTTAGCATGAAATTTCTTCCTTGATAAAAACAAGATTACCAACCAAATTTCTATATGTTGCATATTACTTGTAACTGGTATTCAGCTGTTGTTTGCTTATCCTGAAAATCAGGTGGAAATTTGGTTGGTATTCCTGTTTTTATCAAGGAAGAAATTTCATGCTAAGCAAATTTTTGTGCTTAGCAGCTCTATGAAATTGGGCCCTGGTCAGTAGTCAATCACGGGTTGACTAAATGTGCCCACTCGTACAATTTGCTCTTGGTTTTCATCTCCATTGGTTTTGTGCATTTTTCCTGGTATTTCTTAACAAAATCAAGAGACAACCTCAATGCGATTCCAACAAAGACCAAGTTCGAGTGGACACATTTAGTCGACCCCTAATGACAACTGACCAGCAACGTACGTGCGCAGTGACATACTCACTTGAAGAATTCGTTTGGAAGTCTAGTCGCAACCTTCCGCCTTTTCGCTACATGTATATACTGTTACTGGTTCCACTCTGCGCTTTATACATGTTAGAATGGAAAAGGCTATCAGGACCCAGTGAGAAAACCATGGGCTGGTTCAAAATGGTCAACCACAGTAGTCAACCAATGCCGGCCCGCCTGAGTTTGAGTCAAAATGTTAATTGCTTTTAGTTAACCATGGTTCACACTCGAACTTGCTTGAAAGTCTGTACATCTCATGGTACAACCTCATTGCACTGATCTGATGAAATGACCTATGACCTATGACCTACAGTATGCTGCTATTCCTCTAAGGTCAATGGCTGAGACAGCGGATGGATTTCTGTCTACCACCCAATGCCAATAGCTTCAGTTAAAATCACTCAACTCATATTAAGCGGCGAGATAAATAACTCATTTTGATTGCTATTCTTAAAACTCAATGTTGCAGCTTAATAAAACAAAGCTTTTTGGGGGGATATGCTGCATAGCTAAAAACATGGTTAATAATTTTGTGAAGGAATTGAAATTACTTTTGCACATGTTTATAGAATAAAAAACAAAAACAGCCAATTGGTGTGGGAATCTATTGCCTGTTGCTGTTAACTTCACATAAGGCATAATCTCAGAACTGTTTCACAAACTTACAGTATCTCTCCACTCAAACCTGTAAAGCCGGCCTCATCAGGTCGACCTTGCGTCAACAAAAATCAGTCGAGCGACTGACTTTTCAGGATTAGATTGCGCCTGAGGTAAGACCATCAGGAACTTTTCAGTCGGCGATTATTTACGACCTGAGCGCAATTGCAATGATTTTAAGATAATCTCAAACAGTCGCCGCTCGAAAACAATTAACAGTCGCAAGAAGAGAACAATTTCAACTTGTACGACGTGATCCCGACGGTCAGGAACAAATCGCAGGCGCACAATTTCTCAGTTGTTGTGACCTGAGCATATTTTGTCTGCGCAATGCCCATGGTTTGTTGCGGGCGCAAGAAAATCGTAGGTCGACCTGAGGCCAGCTTAAGATATCCTCAAGCAGTCCAATAACATTCTTACCGCAGTACGCATTATTGATCTGCGTTGCTTGGCATGTAAATTTGGTTTTATGAACTGCAAGTACACACACACACAACACATTACTGACACATGATTTCCAACCTTATAATAAGCATGATTAGTGGTGTACACTCTTACCTCAATGTATTTGATTTGGGGTAAAACAAATAAAACTACTAACAAACTTACTAGAGCTGGATTTAAACAAACGACCAACAAAAAATCACACACAAAGACACTCTCTCAACCTGACACCCTCAAAATAAGAAATACAAAATTAACACAACCCCTTGTCAACAATGGGATAACCTTCAGTTATTCCAGATCTAATGCTACAGGATACCAATCATGCATTCACCATTGTACAAAAAAGGGGGGGTCAAATCCTGTCACCAAAATGTAGACCAAGTTTGGTTAGAAGTTAGTGAACGCCACCACCAAATGTCACCACAAGAATATAAAAGACTTGGGGGAGTACAAGTAGATCCCAGAGGGGTGTTGGTGAGCATCCTGGAGGTGTGAAAGGCAGGGGAGAGGCCCCTGCATCTGGGCCCAATTTCATGGCTCTGATTACCGTAAGCACAGAATCGCGCTTATGAAAGCAGGAAAATCTGTTCTTACTGCAAGCATATTTCACGGGTATATAAGCGAATTTTGGCTTCTGCGTGTGCGTACTCCACTGAACTAGGCATTAAACGCTTACAAGGCTAGCGCATAAATCTGTGCTTGCACGTACATGTACATAAAGCGGTGAATCGCCATAGTACATGTAAGCGCAGAATTCGGCGGTAAGCAGAGCCATGAAATTGGACCCAGTTCCCTACAACATACCCCATCTACCTATTATATCTGTACACACAATGTTAGTTTCAGCTGCTATGATTAACGGATGCAAACCAGTCATTAGTTTTAGCGCAAACCAAGCCTTAGGTCCGTGTCCGAAACAGCGACTTCGTCTACAGCTACGGCTAGATCAGCCAGCTTCAAGTGCTGAAGAATAGGCAGATGCCCGCGGTCTAGCCAGAGCTGTAGCCAAAGTCACTGTTTAACAGGTGAAACTATGATGAGCTACAAGGTCAGCAAACTGTTGAATATTCATGAGATTAAACTCGGCATGAATAGCAAAATTATTAGGGTTGAAAGAAAAGAAAAGAAAAGCCGGCAAAATTGCCCCTGCGCTGCCATTGTGAGGGGCATAATGCTCATGGGAGTACACTATCTCTTGCTGGTTAAAATTATTGGATGAAGTTTAAGGAGCACGTTGCCTTGGATTGACGAGTTGATCTATGAAAAGCGTTCGAAACCGTATAAATTAAACAAGCAACTTCATGTGTTGAATGGACACAAAGCATTCATTCACTAAATGAAGATTGCCTTGATTTACATGTATGTAAACAAGCTTGCTTGTACTCCTAATATGGTCATTAGTGCAGCGCCCTCACTTGGCAATGCATGCGGGCCATTAGCGAGAACTAAGCCTTAATAGTCATCAGAACAGGGTTGGAGGTTGAAGGTCAACGGTCATGAGCATCAGGCTATAGAAGCTTTCGGCATATTATTTGATTGAGAGTGTCTAGTAAGTTAGTTGAATAAACCAAACCTTTTTACTTGGTCAATAGGCAAAGATGTTTATAGTTAAAGGCAGTGGACACTATTGGTAATTACTCAAAATAATTGTTAGCATAAAACCTTACTTTGTAACGAGTAATGGGGAGAAGTTGATGGTATAAAACATTGTGAGAAACGGCTCCCTCTGAAGTGACTTAGTTTTTGAGAAGAAGGAATTTTCCACGAATTTGATTTCGAGACCTCAAGTGTAGAATTTGAGGTCTCAAAATCAAGCATCTGAAAGAAAAAAACTTCGTGTGACAAGGGTGTTTTTTCTTTCATTATTATCTCGCAACTTCGACGACCGATTGAGCTCAAATTTTCACATGTTGGCTATTTTATGTATATGTTGAGATACACCAAGTGAGAAGACTGGTCTTTAACAATTACCAATAGTGTCCACTGTCTTTAATGCAACCAAACCAAACTAACAACTTGGTCAGGTCACTTTTGAAAGTACTTTTGCCAAAGTCCCAGGCCTAATTGCTTCAGCACCAAAAATAGCTAAGCACAAACTAATACGAGAATACGGTTACCAGTTTAAATACCATATAACACATACATTTGTACCAGTGACTGAGACTAGTCCTTAATTGTCTTGCTTAGCAGAAAATATTTAAGCGAGAAATTCCCCTTGAACAGCTCCATGGTTTGGAGCATTGAAGAAAAGCCAAAGTAATTTGACCTTGTTTACTGACAAGTGAGTCCCTTTAGCGTCACAATCAACCCATGCACTTTGACCTTTAACCTTCCACATGCACTGATGTCAAAGTAATTAAATGTTAATGTTTTCTCATCATACAGATTGGGGTCAGCACAAAATGTCGTTAACATACCATCACTTTTGAAAGTGCGTCCTGCGCTTCCGTACATTCCCCCATGCCATGAACATGCTTTAAAGACTCCTTGGGGCTCGTGAAACCCCCTTTTTCGGGGGTAGCTAAAGGCGCCCTGGGGCGTCTGGGCGTCGTGGAAAAGGGGAGGTGGTTTGGACGGGCGGGTCCAACGCCAGGGGGCGTCCCATCACGTGGTTTGCTAAGTTTGTCAGCAACGTTTTGGAAATTAGCCATATTTAGCTTGGCGGACTTAAAAGAGAGGAAACAAGGATTGAGAAAAATCAGTGTTTTGGGGGATTGAGGTTGAAATTATTTAACAACAGCAGCAGCTGTAACTAATCACAAATGTTTTAGTTAATCTAAAATTGCCTTTAGAGGTAGGACCTATGGACCTAACGGGACCAATTTCTTTTTTTTCTTCTTTTTCATAAACTCAATAAAAGTTATCACAGAGATGAAGTCATTGGAGATAGTCCGCTTCAAAGTAGGGTCCAACTTTGGTATTCACCTCAAGAAGAAATTAACACAGCCAACCAGCCGAGGTCAGCGATGTGTGTAAGACTGATGTTTTTACGTTTCCATATTAGATAAACAATTTGTTTGCTTTATTAGCAGACATGGTTTTACACTGGATCTTCATCACTGATCTTCATAATAATTTTGTTATATAATTAAGCTGTAAAACATTAAGGTCTAGTTTTGTTATTTTCGGGAGTTGTTGTTCTTTTTCTTCTTACAACAATGAGTGGAAGTACATGTCTGATTGAACTCCTTCCAGGTTAATGCATTCAGAACATAATAATTACTTGATATCATCAAACTGTAAAACATTAATGGTCTAGTTTTTTGGAGAGTTGTTCTTCTTTTTCTTCTCACAACAATGAGTAGCATTACATGTAAATGTCTCATTGAACCCTCCAGTTAATGCATTCAGAACATGAAACACAAAATCATGACAAACAACCACAAAGACCACACAGAAAAGTGCATACCATGTGGTCAATGCAAGTATCAAAATTTCAGTGAAAAATAAACGTGAAATAATTCAACAAAAAAGAACACCAACAGTGTTGACTTGCAAATAAACTACACCAAAAAAACATGACTGTTGAACTGAAAGTATCGTAACTTAAAACAGAATTACATAACTGAACACAATCAGTCTCAACTGATCAAAAATAAAGGCTAGCACAAGGACAACAAAACACATAATCAATTGACTGATGTAATCTCACAATGGTTAAATTTTCACAAATCATTAAAATTCATCTTGAGACAAGTGATCAATACTGCCAAAGTGATTCGTATTTTGACATCACACTTTACTGTGTCTAAAACAAAACTATACATTTTTGAAATGGCTGGCGAATAAAAAAAAAAAAATTATTCTTGGTGAAAAGGTTTTCATGTCTGGATATTTCATATGACACCAAAAAGTCTGAAAATATTTCATGAATCAGTAGCCGACATCCTGAAGTGAATTTCGTAAGCTCCAAAGGACTTACCTCTCACAAATTGGAGGGCTTATTACTGCGCATCCTAATTTTCATAGCCCTTACAAAAATGAGCAGTGATCACCCAATCATGAGTTATTTACAAACTTTTTGGTGTCATATGAACGTTGAGTCCGCTATCCATACATATATATATATATATTTTTTTAGACACCCTGTATAGCGAACTCATATCCTTCAGACTTCTAACTAAACTTTGTAGAAGGAATTCATGGAGTGAGTTTTGTAAACGAAAATCCTGACGAGAAGGTATAAACTTCAAATTATTCTTAATTGCCGTTAGTAAAACAATGAAAAATATGCTCGGATTAAAGAAGCTTGTTAGTCCATAAAATTAGGCCAGACCATGAAACCATTAAAAATACTACAAACAAAGGATCTGAAAAATTACTGTAAAACTAGTTATTAAAAATTTCAAATCTAAAAGCCAAAAAGATTAAATGCCTTAATGCTGAAAACTACACAGAAACTAAACACATGAAAAACCGAATACAAATTGAATATTCAAATTTAATATTCTTGACTTGTTTTGTGAGACTTACCGGTTTGGGCTTCGGAGGTGGTATAGGTTTCCCGCTTGGGTGGAACCGGTTTGCAGGGAATGGCGCTGGAGGTTGTTCCACCGAGTCGTAAATGGGGTTCGGCACCATATCGCTTTGATGATCATCGTACAGTCTGGTGGAAGCATAATGTGTCGAGCCTACACAAAAAACCAACAAACAAAGTATAGAAAAGAGGTTTTAATAAAACATCCTTTTCTTCTAGCAACTCATACCTGTTATCCCCACGTAAATTTAGTTACATTGCGGGAATAGCTCAATCACATAAATGGCTAAAATGAAACATCCTCTTCATCTTGCAACTCACACCTGTTTTCCCCATGTTGTTTCTTCTCCTATTGGTGGACTTAAAAACAAGCTTTATGAGGTAGTCCCATTAAAGAAAGAGGCTAAAAATACAACATCCTTTTTCTTTTATCAATTAACACCCAACATATCCATATAATTCCTTTTTCAAACAGAACACTTATTTGAAATCATGCACAAACCAGTCTTTTTGTATTGGCGACTCCTTGAGGCAAAACTCCATTGAAGGAAAACTCCATTTAAGGAAAATGCTCGAACAACACATCCTTTTTATCTTTTTAACTCACACCTGTTATCTCCATGAAATTCCATATCCAAACAATGGATCTAAAGTCTTTTAAATGGATAACATACACACCTGAGTAGGGCTGCCAAATGCCCCAGGAAATTTAACTGCTCATCCATTAAGTTGAATGACCCAAGTAATTCAATGTTTACACACACACTCAGTGGAATAGATGTGTCATTTTGGCCTCTTTCTTTAATAAAGCATTCCTGTAACACAGCCTGTGTCTTGAACACCCAGCAGGTTGGATATGTGCATATTACAAGTCTTGTTTATGATTACATGTATTATGATTACTATCATTATCGCACTGCCACGACTCTGCCGGATTTATATAGCCATTTATAAATACCCCATAACAGTTTCACTATTCCTATTGGTGGAGAGCGAGTCACGTGGGGGTGTTTGATCGGTTGATAATGACCAGCTGGAGCTGTTTATAACCAATTGTTTCTGGATACGTTTGTGCGGGTGAGCCCACAACCTCGTACGCAGGAGTGATCGATCTCGCCGTGCCATTTTAGCCTATGGATACGAGGATGCATTATGCGAAATAGTAGTGACCCGTTCTTAATCGGCCGTTAAAAACCTTGCAGGGTCGTGGCCATGCGATTAAGGCCCTTGCCTTCGGATGAAGAATTCGTCGCTACCCTTTTATTCCCCTATTTATGAGAACTCGTCGCCTACTCTTTTATTCCCTTATTATTAGATCGGTCAGCCACGACAATCCAAAACAGGCTAACTCGTTTTTCTTACCATTGCCTTGCTTTGCACCTTTGGATGGGCCAGTATATGCACTATACAATGGGTTGTTAACAAAGCCTGAGGGAAAAGACAAAAGGACACCATTAATGTTTCTGATCACGATAATTGTAACAAAAGTAATGGGAAACTTTTGAACAGGGCAGTAAGGCCAAGACCATGGCAGGAAGGCCAAGACCATGGCAGGAAGGCCAAGACCAGGGCAGGAAGGCCAATACCAGGGCAGGAAGGCCAAGACCAGGGCAGGAAGGCCAAGACCAAGGCAGGAAGGCCAATACCAGGGCAGGAAGGCCAAGTCCAGGGCAGGAAGGCCAAGACCAGGGCAGGAAGGCCAAGACCAGGGCAGGAAGGCCAAGACCAGGGCAGGAAGGTCAAGACCAGGGCAGGAAGGCCATGGCTTCCACATAGTACCAGACGTAGTACCAGGCCTGCAAAAGAACCCAATCGCGAGAAAACCTTCAAAATCACAAAGCCTCACAGCACTTCAAACAAGATGCTTATCACAAGACCCTAATCACAATATTAGACATTTATCATGCTGCCTCCATCTTGGTCTTGTATCTTGTATCAAATAACAATAATGAATATTAACAATCATTTTACAAAGAGGAACCAGACTATTTTGTTCTTCCAGCTTTGGTTTGGTAATATTGATATCAATGGGAAAAATTCAAGATGACTGCACCATGATAAAGGTCTATATAGCTTTCTGCTAACAGATTTTACAACCAAAACCCCCAAAGTTTAATATATTACTGTCATCGTAAGCCAGTTAAAACAGCAACATTTTTAACAAAACAAAATGGTGAGTAAAAAATAAACTAGTTAAATTAGACAGGCTGCCTCTTGAAATGTGATAAAATTTCAGAGTCAAGGCACCAAACCAAACCAAACCAATGTGATCAGGGCCCAATTTGATAGAGCTGCTTAGCATAAAAATTTGCTTAGCATGAAATTTCTTCGTTGATAAAAACAGGATTACCAGTCAAAATGTCACGTGATTTTCAGGATAAGCAAACAACAGCTGAGTACCAGTAACAAGCAATATGCAACAAATGGACATTTGGTTGGTAATCCTGTTTTTATCAAGGAAGAAATTTCAAGCAAATTTTTGTGCTAAGCAGCTCTATGGAATTGGGCACTGCCTGGGCCCACTTTCATGAAGCACAGAAACATAAAAACTTGCTAAGCACAAACAGGTTACCAGCCAGACCACTACTCCTAGAACTATGAGGTTCATTCCGCTATTGTCTCCACGAACCTCATAGAACGAACCTTAAAGACGGTGGACACTATTGGTACATAATTGTCAAAGACTAGCCTTCACAGTTGGTGTATCTCAACATATGCATAAAATAACAAACCTGTGAAAAATTGAGCTCAATCGGTCATCGAACTTGCGAGATAATAATGAAAGAAAAAATTACCCTTGTCACACGAAGTTGTGTGCGTTTAGATATTTGATTTTGAGACCACAAGTTCTAAATCTGAGATCTCAAACTCAAATTTGTGGAAAATTACGTCTTTCTCGAAAACTATGGCACTTCAGAGGGAGCCGTTTCTCACAATGTTTTATACCATCAACCTCTCCCCATTACTCGTCACCAAGAAAGGTTTTATGCCAATAATTATTTTGAGTAATTACCGATAGTGTCCGCTGCCTTTACAGTTCTAGGAGTACCAGAACATAATACAGTTATAAATGCTGCGACTGGTATCGTGTTTATCTCTCGCTTGGCCAAGAAATTCGCTTAGCAGATTGTTCTGCTTAACTGCTTTATGAAATTGGGCCCTGCTGGAGAGCTCAAGCTAGCAGCTGTATTTCCCGTTGAATAAACCCTTAATGAGTTAGCAAGCTAACCAATCATAAGTTTATTAGTATACGGCATTTAACGTTAGATTATGCAGCAGCGATTCCACTTGAATCACACAATTCTCTTTTGATGTTAGCTGAGCAGTTAATATTTTAAGAAACCTGCATGGAAGACTCAATAATATTCCAGTGGAAAACATTTTTATAACAAAAATTAGTTAAAAAAAAAAAAAAATACCCGAAACCTAAATCTACATGTACATTAAACAGGCATGCATCCGTAACTTCCCCAAAAATGAGAGAATAACAAAAATTCAGTAATGTTGTAAAAAAAAAAAATCATTTGAAATGCTAAAACTCGGACTGAAAAAAAAGAGGAAATCAACTGACGAGAGCGAAAAAATTGCACGCCTGATGTGTTATTGACATTTCTCTCCCCTCCCTCCCACACTGTTTTCGTTTGTTACACCACTCATGTTCCAGATCCTCAAAGGAAAAAAAGTGTGAAAGAACGATTGAACAGGGAAATGTCCAACCAAATAAATATGTAAACAAAATAAACTAACAACCTGACAAACTCATCATCATTAATATATTTATAAAAATAAAAACAAAAATACATGTTTGTAAGCAAAATGTCAAATGGCTGTATTATAACCATGAGTTTGAGCCCACAAAAAAAGCCACTGCTTGCCAGCTTATCCTCAGAGGGGGCTGAAAACATGGGCGTGGCTGACATCCCACTCCCCTCCTGGCTCCCCTCCCTGCAATAAACGTTACGAACATAAAGAAACAAATAACAGCAGCAGCAGTTAAGCCTAATTCGGACAACCCTGGCTAGAGTTTACCAACTAAAATCTCAGTTATTTCCAACAGTGGATGGAAGCAGGGCCGAGGTTAAAATGATTCTCCCGCACCCCCCCCCACCCCTAACCATTACAAATATAAAGAAACGAACAATGTAACAGCAGCATTTAAGCCAACTTTAATAGGAGACTTTCCAACGCTAGGCGGCAGCAGACATACCGGGTAAATTTCCATTGTTTACGTAGTTCTGAACATGCGCATAATTCTGAGAACAATGGATTTACCCGGTAAGTCTGCTGCCCTCTATCGTCCCAGAAAGTCTCCCATTGGTGGTCATCAACTGAATCCACTTTGTCCACAACGTTTGGAATAAAAAAAGGAAAAAGAAAGGCGCATCCAGCTGTTAAAGTCAAGTCCCCCACTTGATGCATTAGAGGAAAGCTCCATTATTGAAATTCCGACTTTGAAAAGAATACATCCTGGGTGTGTTTTTACACCTACATATATTACTCGGGTCATGAAACTTCATTGAACACTACAGTCCACTGTTTGTATAAGGTATTACATGGAGATAACAGGTGTGAGTCGCCAGATAAGAGGATGTTTTAATATAGCGTTTTCCTTTCATAGAGTTTTCCCATAATGTAAAAGATACCAGGTGTAAGTTGCTAAATGAAAAGGATGTTTCCATTTAGCTACGTTTTTAAATGGAGCATTCTTTATGTAAAAGATTGTCTGCTTTCCCTCTGCCCCGTCCAAAAAACAAAGAAACAAACGATAGCCACAAAAGCCGCTTGCTTTACAGCATCTCGGAAGGGGGCAAAACGCCACCCCCTTCCTCCTCACTCTTAGCCTGTTAAAAACACAAAAGAAAACAATAAGCCGCAGATTTGAATTTGTTCAACCTTGATCATCTTCCGCCTCGGAGCTACGAGTAGAAGAAGTCCGACGGGAACGGAAATGTAAACTACGACGATTGCTCTTCCCAGCTGTAGGTAAAATTACGATCAGATCGGAATTAGACGAATCCTCACTAGACATAGCCTAAATTTGTTTGTAGTTTTGTCGCGTTACAAACACAGAACTGGACAATATACAAAAATAACTTGACCTTCTGAAACAAGGTGACAAATACTTCAAAGGATGGGGTAACGATGCCAGGCGGAAAAGAAGAAAGAAAACGATATTTTTTTCCTACCCATCAAGGTTGACTTATTACAAAGAAATTGAATTAAAAATCATAGTGAAACATAACACAAACCAACTGGACCTTCCGGAAACTGTCACTGGGTTCCACTCCCTCCATAGTTTGTAAATATTTATTGACCAAACCAAAACAGCGGATGAGCCGCCAATAGTAACTCATTAATCTATCTTTTCATTGAGTCAAACACCATTATTACCAATTTGTATTTCAAATTGAAATATCTTTTTTGGAATAACTGGTCCTGGACAATGAACATATACCTTGTATAACACGTACAAAAATATTGGGAATTGTTAATTTTCTTTTCTAACAAATAATATAAGCAGCAAACTGTGTCTTCTGAATATGTTTTGAAGCCAGCACACAATTTTCATAAAAATACCTTCTCATTACCGTCTCACAGTAATAATTAATTCCAGTACGTCTGCAAACATGCCACACAGTGCATATATATTTTTTCAGTACAAAAACTAGTCTTGTCCCAAGACGATAGTGGATAGTGTACGACGCTCAGTTGTAAATCGCTAAAGAGCGCCCTCTTTGACTGGAGAGCTTGACTTGGGACAAGACTATACAACTACTTGCTGGTGTCATGGAGGAAGAAAATTTTCTTCCTCCATGCTGGTGTTAAGTGTGTGCGATGGGACGACAATGCAAGCCAAATCTGGTATCCCATGATGAGCCCCAAGTAAAACATAACCGCTGCAAAAACAGTTAGTAATATAAAAATGTAGGATCGTTTAAACCCCCAGGGAGGTTTTTTATCTATTTTGTTTCTAAAATTGTATTCAGAATTCTCTTGAAATGTGACGCTAAATCCCAAAACAGGCTGCCATAACTTAAAAATAAAGCTCAACATGTAAATGAAAAAGAGTCGTTGAATAACGCCTAGTTTAGGCATTTCATGTTTCAGTATAACTTTTTAAGTCCCTGTTGAAAACTCATTTGTTAAAAGCTGCTTTTTTTGTAGTTTGCTTATTTGTATCTTGTATCTTTCTGTCATTGTTTATTTTATTTTTCTCTTTATGCGCTTAGAGGCTTTTTGCATTAGGCGCTTTACAAATGTCTTATTATTATAGGTTTTCTCGGTCAAATTCGGCAAACGAGCAGCCAATTTCATTTTCATGCGTTCGAATTAAAGCTGTTTTGCCTCTCTAGTTGTTACTGCGTTTCAAATTCAGAATTCGGCCATTCAATTTCGTTTTGAGTCCAGTCAAATTCCTTTAGCACTATGTTCAATTTAGTGTATCGTCATTCTTTTTCGAGACACACACGCCTCAAGAAGCGACTGCGAATTTGAATGCTGCTTTGATGAATTGTTAAATTGAATGATTATTTTGTTAAATCGAATGACGCAACATTACATTTGACTAATAATAAAACGAAATCGAATGACCCTTTTCAGTAGCATTCGATTTCGCGCAAAATAGAATAGCGTGACGGTTAAATTGGCTGCTCTATTTCCGAAATTGGCCGAGAAAACCTATATTATTATTATTAATATTATTATTATTATTATAATTATTATTTAGTAGTTCCCAACTTGTAGCTGGTACAAGTACCTGCTGATTGAAACTTTTGCATCAACATCTTACACTGAAGTTCCCCTTGGGATCCCAGGAAAAACCAGATTTGACTGCGATATTTATTTAGCGATTGTCAGCCCTGGGTGATTCAATGATGAGATCTTGCAGTAGTGAAGGTGCCTTAGCGCTGCGTGTTGTACTATGAGGTGCAAGTGTCTTACAAGTGTTAAGAGTAAAACTGGGTATAAGAAGGTGGTGGGTGGAGCTTAAGTGTATAGTGAGTGATCGTTTAGATTGAAAATGGGTACAAGAAGGTGCAATATGGGTGCTGGGATAGATAAAGGTTTTCTTATCACCGGTTTAAAGGTTGTGTATTTTTCAACCTCTCCCCATTACTCATTACCAAGTAAGGTTTTATGCTAATAATTATTTTGAGTAATTACCAATAGTGTCCACTGCCTTTAATGGCCAAACAGCGTATCTGTTTACTTGCTTTCCTCAAAACAAAATTTGTCATTTTAGGCTGTTTTTCAACGGAAGGGCCAAGGGTTGGGGTTTGGTTTAAGTGCAGAAGGATTAAAGGAACACGTTGCCTTAGATTGGTCGAGCTGGTCTTTGAAAAGCGTTTGTAACCGTTTGTTATAAAATGCATATAGGTAGAAAGATGTTGTAAAAGTAGAATACAATGATCCACACTAACATGCCTCGACATTGCACGGTTTTCCTTTTATCTCGTCGACGCACAGTAAAAGGAAAACCACGCAATTTCGAGGCCAACTTGTGTGGATCATTGTATTCTACTTTTAAAACATCTTTCCAACCATATGCATTTTATAAAAAAATGGTTACACATGCTTTTTATAGACCAACTTGTCCGACCCAAGGCAACGTGTTCCTTTAATACAACTGGAAGACTACATGTAGGTGAAGAGAAATGAGGGTGAGAAATTTGGGTAGAGAGGATGGTTGGGCAAAGTTGCGCTGTCAAGTATTCACAAAATGGCGTACGATACAAAGGTAAGGTCCAGTCAAACATTATGACAGGACGGAAACCTTTAATCAATAATACAAGTGCAGCTTGCGATGGTCCACACATCTACTTATGATAGGGAGAAACAATTTTTTTTTAACGGATGGCCGAGTGGAAAAGATTTTAGACCCTTTCAAATTATTTGTTTTCAAAACCTATTTGCATGGTTTTCGGCTGTTGCCTTTTTTTACCCACAAGTTTTGTCCATGCATTTGAGCAAATTTAAGGTGCAACAAAAAAGTTTGGCAAGGACAAAAAACATCATTGTTTAATTTTAGTCTAAAGGCTCACTGATTATGTTTTTAATTTTGAGTTACATGTAAGATGTCATTGTTACCATAGTGCCATTGTTACCTCAGCCAATTAGCCTTACTCGTCTACATCTATCTAAGTCTTGGTTCAAGACGATTCGGTTGTTTATTATCTTACCACTCCTGCATTAACCTCCATCGCTGATGGACACGCCAATAGAGGGCGCTATCAATCACGAACTGCTATGAACACGAGAACCGCTTAAGCAAACTCCCATAAAGCTTTTAGCAAAAAGCCATTGCGCAAACGCTAACTGTTGAATGAGGTGCATGCTGGTCTAGCTAGCAATCAAGCTAGCGATCAAACTTGATCGCTAGCTAGACCAGCATGCACCTCATTTCACATCTAACACCTGCGCACCGTATTCCAATGAGTTCTATAGACCTTATTGCAAACACCCGGTACGCACATGTTAGGTGTGGCATGCTGGTCTAGCGAGGGATCAAGTTTGATCGCTAGCTAGACCAGCATGCGCCTCAAGAAACAGTTAGCGCTTGCGCAATGAGTGTTTGCGAAAACATCTACGACATCAGTCTTTAGTGAGAGTGCGCCCTCTTTATGGTGTTACATCATAGGAAGATACAAGTAACAGGAGTGTCTTGAACCAATACTAGCTCTAACGAAGCCCCCCCCCCCCCCCCCTGAAATATCTTTTCCACACGACCCGTTTACAGCGATACACTACAGTTCCACACATCTGCATATACAGGTTTTCTACCTTCTTCAAAAGAATCGTAGGTGCCGTCGCCATCCTGTGACCTTCGATTGACTTCTGTCTTAGATCGACGGCGAACCACTGGATCGAGGGCCTCTGAGAAATGTAATTGTTAGTTTGGGTTTTTAGTGATTAGTGACTTCTAACACAGTGGTGCTTGCTAATTTGTGCTTTTTGCTTTCCGCTACTACGGCAGCTTTAGCAATAGATATCTTACGGGAAAGGTACTTCATTGGTCCCCTGCAATGTCGTTGGTTCCAATCATTTCTAATGGATGAGTTATTTTGTTTATCAAAATGGGTTTTCACAGGAACTGTTTTTAGACAATGTTTCTACCAAGAACCATTTTTATCTATCAGAATGGGGCTTCAAAGGGACTGTTTTCAGACAACCGTTCTTACAAGAACATTTGTTTTTTTAATTATATTATACGATTGGTGTTTTAACATTAGCAATTATGTTTTGCCTGACATTTGCTTCAACCAAGATCATGTACTTTTCCCTTAAGATGAAACATTTGTTTCTAAAAAGAAAGTATTTTTTAAAACACTCTGTAGTACAAAAATGTAGCAAGGAAACTTCAAAGCTGCTGCTAATGCTACCTGTAAACCATAATGCGGAAGAAAGGTTATAATATCCTGCATTGCTGCACTGCATGACCAGAAAATATGCATATTCGTATTGCTACATGTATATATGCAAATTTGAAATACAATTAACATAAATAAAGTATAATTTCCAGAATTGCTGCACTACACAACATTAGCATATTCTCAAGTTATTTGCAAATCACAAGTTTACTTAATCAGCCTACATGTATGATCACCAAAGTGACCAGAAAATGTGCTTCTTTAACAAAAAGCATGTGTATGTATGCAAATCACAGACCTAATTAGCATCTCTAGCACTGCTGCACATAACACGCACATGACCAAAATATGAAAAACACTAATTTATTTACCTAGCATGTAATGACTTGAAAACCCAATCACTTCTTTTGACATGTACCAAACTAGGGTATGAACAAGTCTGAGACATATTTGGGGTGGGTGAGGCCAAGATTGACAGAAGGTATCAAATTTCAAGTTGGGTTTATTCTTCCTGAGAATTGCGAATGCAAAGAGAATTTTCCTTCATCACAAGTGGACGAGAGCACATACAAGATTTATCAAATGGAGCCTCGTTCTGAGGCTGACTAGTGATACTAGTCGAAACGTAAACGATATTTACGTAAGTATTGGCTGTGTTTTGTAGAAATCTCATTTGACCAGATTGTTTGAGTCACATACAGGCTTATAGGGACCAAACCAAAAACTTTGAGCGTACTGGACCTAACAAAGAACATTATCCGTTGTGCATAGTTTGATCTGTTGGTTTTACAGTAATGTGTGTACACGTACACGTATTGTCCCTAAAAGATAAATTTCTCACAAACGCTAGGTATCGAGTAGGACAGAATTCCTGCTACATGTACACAGGAGTAGTTACAGTGTGTATACATGTATGTAAGAAGACAAACTGAATTATAAACGGTGTTTGAAGCTTTGCATGGTGTGGAGAATAAGAGAAACTATAAATGAATAGTAAACTTGCGGGTACAACCATGAGTAAAATCTCTTTCGAAGGAGTGGTGGCTCTGAAAAGAGCCGGTTCGACGAGCAGAGTATACTGTTTGAAACGTCGAGACCAAACTGGCTCTTTTCAGAGCCACCACTCCTTCAAAAGAGATTTAACTCATGGTTAACTCGCAAGTTTACTATTCATATTGATATTTATAGCTACTCAAATTGAATTATGCTGGTTACATGCACGTCACAAAAATTTATGAATGAGCAGTTTTCTTTTTCCAGCAAGCGCTATTGAAGCTTAACATAACATGTACAAATGAATAAATAAATAAATAAATAAATAAATAAATAAATAAATAAATAAATAAATAAATAAATAAATAAATAAATAAATAAATAAATAAATAAATAAATAAATAAATAAAAGAATAACTACATGAATAAACACAAAATATGTAGAAATGAATAAAGTGTCCACCTGCAAGAAATGATTTGGCAAAAATGATGTGAAATAATGTGGCGAAATGACTTTAACATGGAATTCTGCATTTTGATGATGGAAGTTATGCGCGTTAATCTACGCTACTAAGGATGGCTTGGGGGCAAGATGTATTATCAGCTATCTCAAAACCAAATGCCTTTGACATTTTGGCACAAACCTTGGCACAAAAGCTACCAGAGCTACCGTCGACCAAAAACCTTATAAAAAATCAGCAAATGTCAATAAAAACTTGTGTATCTGACATTTACAAATACATGTATGAAGCACACTTTGAGCAAAGTTGTTAGTTAATTCCTTTCAAAGACGAAGAAGAGCGAGACAACAAAAGCTGAAATTGTGCAAGGCCACAAATACAACTACAGTATGCAAAAACACTGCAAGCAAAGCGATTATTGAAAGAGACACGTTGCCTTGGATCGGTCGAGTTGGTCTATGAAAAGCGTTTCAAACTGTCCGTTATGAAATGCGTATGGTTGGAAAGATGTTTTACATGCTTTAGAGGTAGAATGCAACAATCAACACAAATACATGTATGCCTTGAAATTGCATGGTTTGTCCTAGTATGTGGTGAACCAACACGACACGCCGCTTCGGCAAAACCAGTTTGTTAACTGTATTTTAAATTTCCAAAAGGTTTCTGGGCCATTTTTGTGAAATTTGGTCTGAAGTTATGTAGATAAAAAAATAACGAAACATGGTAAAGATAAAAGGGGGTGTGCTTATTTTGTGTGTTTGTTAAGTAAGGTCTCAATAAATGAATATGAATAAATGAAAATAAATAAATAAATAAATGTAAAAATGAAGGTGTATTTATTGGTGTTTTTGATCAGGTGTCTGAATAAATGAATAAATGGATTCAAATGAAAAAAAAAAAAAAAAATAAAAATAAATACATAATGCATTGGGTGGTTGTGTTGTTTTTCTTTCTTAACCAATTACCTTCACATTTAAGACAACCCCAAGTTTCATACCATTCGTGTACAAATGTGGTCTATGGGTTTTCCCTTTCAGTGACTTGCCAGCATAAACTGTTAGCTTGTTTTCACTATTCTAATGTCGAATACCACCAGCTTTTCACTATAGACTTTTCTTTTGCAACGTCACAGCCTAAGTTTTTGCCAACCCAGATTGGAAAACTATGGAAAGCCGTAAGTGCAAATTAAGAAAAGATCGCTATCTTTTGTAACAATGTAACTAAATTTGTAGATTTTGTTAATAACAAAACAAATAATTATGAGAGGTATTTTATTTAATTGAAAGTTTGCAGAGAATGCTGAATTTGGTTAAAACATCTCTTTTTAAGATTGAGTGTTAATTAACATTCGGCCGACCATGCCAACCAAGGCGGTTTGTTTATCAACAAAAGAAAGGTCTATTCTATGCGTATACTGAAAATACAATATGGACTCCACTCAGGCCAGCTGGACCACTTCACTGGTCATTAAAGATGCTATGTCAGATTTTTGGCCCCAAACATTAAAAAAAATAGATTTCTTTGAGTGAATGGTATTTCAAAGAGTATCACCCGCTCTAACGAAAAAAAGGTTACCTTTTACTTTTAATGGTCAGGAACCATGACAAAAATTTAAAACGTTTCTTATAAAACACATAAGAATTGGTCATATGATATGACTAATTTTGAGCACTTTATTTCACTGCTACTAATAATTAATTTTTTTTTTTTTTTTTTTTTTTTTTTTTTTTATTTCAAAAATGCCATCGCAGCATACCGCTGAATAATTGGGGGACTTTTTCGAGCAATGGCTCAAATGAAAGCTTGTAACTTTGAATTTTAAACCAAAAGTCTGACATAGCATCTTTAACTGAAAGTGCAATTATGGACCATTTGAAGAGACTTTTGAATGGTCATAAGATGTGTTTACTAGCATTTGGCAAAGTTTACTAAGCAATACTTTTCGCTTAAGCAGCTCTATGAAATTGGGGCCCCAGTATGTAAGATAATGGCATTTGTTAGTGTTACTGTACAGAGATGTGGCACAGCATGGCAAGCTTGTGGTGTTGGGGAGTTTCCCCACAGAACTCTGGAAAGTACATCGATGTACGGGTACAAAAAAAAAATATATTCCACTCAAAACACTGATCAATGGGAATGAAAAACTACCAAAGGTATTCATTCCGGAAAAATAAGCAATACTTTCCGCTTAAAGGCAGTGGACACTATTGGTAATCACTCAAAATAATTATTAGCATTAAACCTTACTTGGAAACGAGTTAAATGGTGAGCTGTTGATCGTATAAAACATTGTGAGAAACGGCTCCCAGTAACGCAGTTTTCAAGAAAATTTCCACGAATTTGATTTCGAGACCTCAGAAATAGATTTTGAGGTCTCGAAATCAAGCATCTGAAGGCACACAACTTCCTGTGACAACAGTGCTTTTTCTTTCATTAATATCTCGCAACTTCCAGGACCAATTGAGCTCCAAATTTTCACAGGTTTGTTATTTTATGCACCAAGTGAGATGATAAAAAAACCAATAGTGTCAACTGCCTGTAAGCAGCTCTATGAAATTGGGCCGTAGTATGTTTGTATGTACATGTACATGTATGTATAATGAAGGCATGTGTTAGTGTTACTGCACATGAGTCAAGATGAAGCACAGCATGGCAAGCTGGTGATGATTGGGAGTGTCTTATACCTTCTCCATCTCCCTTGGACCCAGACGTCTGGGAACTGTTTCTTCTCCTGCTAGCCGGCTCTGGTTTCGTTTTCGGTTTCTGAACCGTTCCGTAAACGGGTTCTGTAGGAGCTGGAAGGTTTGTCAGGGATGAGGGTGGGTTAGAGGAATCAGGAAATGCTCTTGAAAAAAAAAAAAAAGGGAGCATGTCCCGACGGACAAGTACAAGTCTATCACGACGGACGACAGCTTCGTAAACAAAGCAGGAGTTTTTTATTAACACCCGGAACAACTTTTAGCAGAGGGCTGTTTCGGCTCCTGCCAGCCGGCTCTGGTTTCTAAACCGCTCATTAAATTAGTTCCAAATCCTTTAAATCCCTTTGTTTGTTTGTTTGGATGATCTTCATTTGGACAAAATCAACCAACCTCAAGAACCGTACGGTATAGGCAGCGCACTTATTGAACCTACCGAAAGCAGCTTTCTGATAATACCAAAACCATATTTTCCATTTTGAAATACCGATCAATGGAAATGAGCAACTAACATGTACTCACTAGGCATTGGTTGCAGGCTGAATGCGCACACAAATCACTATGACGATAAACTATCGTAAAATAAGAACACCAAGGCTTTGATTAGGTGGATGAGTACACATCTAAGCAAGTCACACATGTGACAAACAATGTTTGATGATCATTGGTGTATATGTTTACAGCTCATGCATGCTTGCAATGGGAGACTTTTGAGACAGCAGACGATCCTTTGTGGCAGCTCTGGAATGTGTGCGCTCATGCTCAGTATAGATGAGTTGCAATAGACGCCATCTTTACAGGCAAATTGCATTTTGGCTTGCAGGCGCGTCAAGCGCTCAGTTTATTAATGCATCCACGAATTTTGTGAAATGTGTGCGTGCCAAACGCTGTTCTTGCAAAAAACGCATAGCGTGGCCAAATTGCCCGTAAAGATGGCCTACTTACGTCATGTGGGAACTATCTGTTGAGCAGGTAGGTCTGAGCATGCCCAGAACTGTGGAAAAAAGACCGCCCAAAAGTCTCCCATTCCAGCATCTTGTTCGTAAGTGTGAAGTAATTCCACTTTCGAGGCCATGCTACACTAAATTTGTCTTCCAAATAAAAATCTGCAAGTTCCAAATACAAATTTAAAGCGCAACTCTGATACAGGAAAGCAAACTAGACTTGCGTGGGGTATATGAAGAATGTTAATTTTAACTTTTACTCTTACAGTCACCAATGTGTGTGATCACTGTATTTCTCAGTACTTTCCCGAGTTCTGTGAAAAATCACTTTCCTATCACTCGGGTTATAGGATTCAGACGGCCTTTAGCTACCGAGCTAACTCCATGGTCTAGTTGGTAAATCTAAAATGGCAAAGGTAAGGGGTTTGAATCCCAAGCGAGTGATATGGCTGTGAGTAAGTCAGCCTTGGCAACTAGCGCAACTAGTGAGGAAGTCGTGACTAACGACTGCTTAGTAAAGTCGCGACTATCTTTATTCAACTACTTGATTAGTCATGCCGCCACGACTACTACAAAAATAGTCACAACTATCTGTTTGGTGAACCAATTGTGTCGCTCACAACTATCCACGACAACATAATTTACTTACGAAACCCAATCAGACATCACTGACACAATACTTCAATCCTTTTAGCACAAATTTTACCATATTGCGCCTGCGGCAAACAATATGCCGCAATGCATCTTGAGAATTCAAAATATGTCGCGACTAGTGTCGACGTCGCAACTACTTGAGGCGCCACTAGTCGGGTAGCAAATTTCACTAGACGCCCAGGCTAAGTACAGAGTTAAAACCAAAATTAAAACTAAAATCTACAAATTTGTAAAAAAGGGAAAAGAATGCTCTTGGAATACCTTCGCCTTTATTCGGGGGTAATCGTCTTGGACTCAGTGGGTATCTCTCAGGCTGGTCGTAGAGATTTTCTTCTCCTTTCTTATCTGTAGACACAAACAACAAAAAGACAAAGTGAACTTCAGGAAGAAATGAAATGGCTGGAAGATACTTAAGTGTCATGAAGGAAGGAAAATGACAATAATAAACGGCACTTTTATAGCGCGTCACACAAAAGTCACAAAAGCGCTGATTAATGATTATAAAGGTGGGTTTTCAGCAGACGTTTGAAAATGTTCTCGTTTGGAGCAGTTCTGATGTTGTGTTGCAAGTTGTTCCAGAATGACAGTGAAGCCACTTTTAAAGGCAGTGGAAACTATTGGTATCTACTCAAAATAATTATTAGCATAAAACCTTACTTGGTAATGAGTAATGGGGAGAGGTTGATAGTATAAAACATTGTGAGAAACGGCTCCCTCTGAAGTGACGTAATTTTCGAGAGATAAATAATTTTCGGCGAATTTGATTTCAAGACCTCAAGTTTAGAATTTGAGGTTTTGAAATCAAGCATCTGAAAGCACACAACTTTGTGTGACAAGGTTTTTTTTCTTTTCATTATTATCTCGCAACTTTGACGACCAATTGAGCTCAAATTTTCAGTTTTTTTATATATTTTTTTATGCATGTTGAGTTACACCAAGTGAGAAGACTGGTCTTTGTCAAGACTGGTATGTTTGGAAAAGGAATTACACAGAGATAACAGGTGTGAGTTGGTGAAGATGAAAAGGATGTATCATTCTGGCCTCTTTCGATAATAGAGTTTTCCTGTAATGTTTCTCAAACTGCTTCTAGCTACATGTGTGTCTCAACAACAACAAAAACTTTTGAAATGGCTGCCGAATAAAAACAATTCTAGGGGAAAAGGTTTACATGTATGTATAGACAGCTTATGAACCCAACTTTCATACATGTATGACACCAAAAGGTCCGAATATAATTTATGCTTGGTAGAGCACTGCTCACTTTTCTTAAGGGTATGAAAATTACGTTGCGCAGGAATTAGCCTTCCAATTTGTGAGAGGTAAGTCGTTTAAAGCTCTACAAAACTCAATCGAAGATGTCAGCATGAACTGTTTTAAAGGAACACGTTGCCTTGGATCAGTCGAGTTGGTCTTTGAAAAGCGTTTGTAACCGTTTTTTATAAAATGCATATGGGTAGAAAGATGTTGTAAAAGTAGAATACAATGATCCACACAAACATGCCTCGAAATTGCACGGTTTTCCTTTTACCTCGTCGACTAACACAGTCGGCCATTTACAATGTATGAGAGTCAAATTGTTGACTCCCATAAATGGCCGACCATGTTAGTTCGCACAGTAAAAGGAAAACCACGCAATTTCGAGGCAAAGTTGAGTGGATCATTGTATTCTACTTTTAAAACATCTTTCCAACCATATGCATTTTATAAAAAAGGGTTACAGACGCTTTTTATAGACCAACTCGTCCGACCCAAGGCAATGTGTTCCTTTAAGATTTTTTTGTGTCATATGAAAGTAGAGTCCATAAGCTATCAACATGTATCCTTTTCCCCGACAATATGAATATTAGGCAGCCATTTCAAAAGTGTAGTTTTTTGTAGACACACGGTATAGGGCAATAGCGGTGGTCTGGTGGTAAAGTCTATTGACCTCTGCTCTAGCATGGCAAAGGTCATTATAAATGATTTGCCTGATCTAAGTGGATTTGTTCACTGGACTCAGGGAACTTCATAAACACACTCACTCACTGCAAAGGATGTATTGTTTCTGAATTTGGGTGGTGAAACTGTTCAATGATGGAAAGCCATGATTGACATCATCCAGCCGCCATCTTAGAGGAAAAACAGTGACGAAACAATCGAGACGCACGGATTTGTACACGCGGCGCACAGTATTGGCCAATGAACAACCTCCTTTTGACCTCTAGGGTAGGGCGCCCCACAGAAAGGACGTCCTGTGCATAAGGTCTACTCTACACAGGCATGCTCCGTCTACAGCCTATGGTGTAGACATGTCCTGCAGTCAGATGGTGATCAGGCACAAACTTAACCTGATTCTAATTTATTTCTACAGTGAATAGCAAAATGGCATCAAACACACTTAAAGCTGTGGGACAAGCTTCAGCCCTGCTTTTCACAACATCTTTAGTGGTTAACGTGAACGAAACTTAAGCTAGTTGACTACAAGCTACATTTGTACATGTGTTTCTACCATAGGGCACACGCTACACGCAAATGCTGCGTCTACTGTGACTGTGAAACGTTGACAACAGTTTTGTACCTTGTAGCCGTTTTTGTTGACTTTTTATGTCACTTGGTCTAACGAGGTGATCGTATCTGGACGGAGGAGGTGGAGGCACTGACGGAGATTCACCTGCAGATAACGCCCTTGCTCTTAAGTTGGGGATCACTACATGTACAATTGTGTGTGCGGAGACGTTTTGTTGTGGATGATGAAGGCGGTATTGTGATGAGACATGCAATGCGTGGTGTCGTTCAAAAACGCCATTGGGAGTATTTTATTTTCACAAACAAATGGTTTTGAAAGTGGAATTTTATTGAGATGCAGTGCAAGAAATGGGATTGTGTCGTTAGACAGTGCCAACAGGAGATTTGGTTGAAAACGGTGTCAGAAGTGGGATTTGGTAGATAAACGGTGTCAGAAGTGGTATTTGGTCATGAACAATGCAAACAATGGGATATGGGTGAAAAACGGTGTCAGAAGTGGGATTTGGACATAGAACATCGCAAAAAAATGGGATATGGGTGACAGAAGTGGGATTTGGTAGATAAAAGGTGTGAGAAGTGTGATTGTGTTGCAAAAAAGTGCCAATAATGGGACAAATGGGGGTTGGTTAAAAAGAAGTTGCGTCGGAGATACAGTTCAGGTTGACAAGCAATTTTCAAAAGTTAAATATTTATGTCCCAAACAATTGCATATGCGCCACATCCAATCGACAATATCGAATTTACATTGAGTGAAAAAACCCACATACACATGAATCAAAAGTGTCACAGTTGTGTGTTGTTGACAATAAATGACCGTGTGAAACATATATAATTTAACGGGACGAAAAAAATACGGGGAAATAAAATATTGAATAAGAATTGGGGGAGCACAATACACAAAACAAAACAAGAAAGGTTGTTAGGGTGAGTGGGGGTAGTGTACAAGAGAACATGAAGGTGATGCACAAGTGCAAATGAGGATAGGAAGAAACAAATGAAAGATCGCTAGATTAATGCAAACTCAAATTGGTTTAGGCCACATAAAACAACAAATTGTTGATCATCCCCGCCCGGCCATTCAAAACCCCCGACCCCATGTATATTTTTTTTCTCCCCATGTCGGGAAATCTCTTTATACTTTTACTGCCCAGATTCTTCAGCTGATATTTGTTTCAAAATGTAAAGGTTTGAAAATATGTTTAAAAAAGGTTTTTATTCATGTTGGCAAAGCAAGAACAACTCTTCAAATATTTACTTGGGCTACACTGTGCTTAGTTGTTTGATAAAAGTTTACAGAAAATGTCTTCTATGTACATAACGTAGGAGTAGAATTTGTTTGACAAAAACATCCGGGAACAAAAAGGACGATAAACAATTTTTTTTTATGTGGCCTTATCAGATCAGATAGGGGGGTAAAATCATACAAAACATATCGAGTGAGGGAGTCAAATAATCGGGGATGGAAGTTGTTGCGCTCAAAAAGGTCTGAAACTACACATGTAGGGTACAAATTCTGCTGATGTATGTTGAAATTATGGCTTTTCCACCTGAATGGTAGATCTCAGAAGGTAGATGGCAATTACACCTGTAAGGTATAACCCCTGGAGTTATAGATTCCACTGAGCTTTTAGGAACAGTGTTCTCAGCACTAGAGAAGTATATCAAAGAGCAGGATTTCGTTTTCTTATGGAAAAAAAGGAACGGCTGTTTTTCTTCACCAGGTTGACTTAAAAAGTCTGAATTCAGATAAAAGTCTGACATATCTCATCCCTGAATCATTCACAAGGGCCCAATTTCATGAATATGAACAGTAATCTCAAATCTATCACATTCAGGAAAACCAGAGGGAATGATTAGGTAGAATAACTTTTAATCCTAATACCCACAATTTTATTAGTTAAAAAATTTAGCTACAAGCCTGCAGCCGAACTCACGAAACGCTAGGATTAATCCTATCTTCCTACAAGGAAGAGTAACTTGGGATGGGTTCAATGCGTCCTAACGTCTATGGATTCGGATCAACCCAACGCAGACAGCAGCCTCTCTGAAAATCCTGGCCTCGAGACATTAAAGGAACACGTTGCTTGGGATCGCACGAGTTGGTCTATAAAAAGCATTTGTAACCGTTTGTTACAAAATGCATATGGTTGGAAATATGTTTTAAAAGTAGAATACAATGATCCACACGAATTTGCCTTGAAGTTGCGTGTTTTTCCTATTACTTTGCAAAATTAACAAGGTCGGCCATTTTATGAAATCATCAATTTGAAACCCATAAACGGCCGACCGTATTAGTCGACGAGGAAAAAGAAAAACTGTGCAATTTTGAGGCATGTTTGTGTGGATCATTTTATTCTACTTTTACAACATCTTTCTACCCATATGCATCTTACAAAAAAACGGTTACAGTTGCTTTTTAAAGACCAACTCGACCGATCCAAGGCAAGGTGTTCCTTTAACTAAGCATGCACACCACATCCACAATCAAGGTAAAATATACATGAGGGGAGTGTCTGGGACCTTACCTGGTTTGTATGCAACACCTTTCACAATAGGCTTAGAGTATTCTTCAAATCTGGAATGGAAAAAAGACAAAAATAATGCTTAGTACAAAAAACCTAGCCCTTGTATCATATAAACTCTATCTTAAGCGAACACTACCATTGCGTCGTATTTTTTACAGCGTGAGGGCGCTCTCAATCACTTCCGGGGTATATTCATTCATACCTGAAACAATAATTAAAGGCACTGGACACTCTTGGTAATTGTCAAAGACCAGTCTTCTCACTTGGTTTATCTCAACATATGCACAAAATAACAAACATGTGAAAAATTGAGCTCAATTGGTTGTCAAAGTTGCAAAGTAGTAATGAAAAGAAAAACACACCTTGTCACACAAAGTTGTGTGCTTTCAGATGCTTGATTTTGAGACCTCAAAATCTAATTCTGAGGTCTGAAAATCAAATTCGTGGAAAATTTAAAACTATGGTGCAACAAAAGCAACAAAAGCAATTAAAACTGTGCAGGACGAATTGCGTATACCCCTGGAATTGATGAAAATACTTTTGAAAGCGCCCTCCTGGGGTAAAAATACGGCGCATTGATCTGAATGAGCCGTTTTGAGTTAAGGCGGACGTGATAGGAGTGCAATGTTTGGTTTGGGTGTATACACACAAATTTACCCAAACCTCACAGTGTTGTGTCCGCCATGTCTCAAAATGGCTTATGAAAAACAGTCTGAGGAATCCACTGGGATAGCGCCCTCTTGTGACCTACCCTACCGGTGGGGTTCCATTGGGGTCCTGAAGCCCTGTTAATAATATTTTGTATACATTAAATCTTAAGAAGCGTAGCATGAAATAAAGGTTGACTTGAATTACATTAAAAAGTCCGAGGAAGCCTCTTGAATAGCGCCCGTTGAATAGCGCCGGTGAGGGATCTATGGGACGTCCTGACACCCTGTCTATAATATTTTGTATCCGTTATATCTTGAATTTAATTGAATTAAAAAGTCAGAGGAATTCTCTGGAATAGGTCTCTCATGAATTGAATTGAATTAAAAAGTCTGAGTATTCCATGGGAACAGCGCCCTCTTGTGACCTACCCAGCCGGTGGGGGTTCTATGGGCGTCCTGATGCCCTGTCTTTCCTCATCCATGATGTCTTCATCCTGGTTGCCGAAGGGCCCAAAGAGATCATCATGGTCCTTCTCCGTCTGGAAGATCTTCTCATGGGCTTCGGTGAAGAAGGTTGAATAAGCTAACGCTGAAAAAGAAAACAACAAAAATCTGAATATGCTCTGATCATTTTCAGGAGAATGTTGGACTCTGTTGCTAGAGTACTGGAAGTGTCATGGCCGAGCGGTTCAGAACACCGAATTCAAACTCTGCGTCAATTTAACAAAACTCTTCCTAACTTAAGACTAATGTTAGGACTTAGGACGAGTCCCAACCCTGCACTGTAGCATGCAGACCTTAAGATTAATCCTAAGTTAAGACGAGTTACTCGTCCTAACTCGAGATAAGACGAGTCCTAACTCTTTGTGAAATCGACAGCAGGTGTTTCTGATCAGCAGAGTGTGGGTTCAAATCCCCAGCCATGACACTTGTGTCCTTAAGCAAGACACTTAGGGTGCGTTCGTTTAGCTTCCCCTGGTCGACCCCGGTGTGTGGCATTTTTTGTTTCCAGGACGAACGTGTGCAGATAATTACCCATGTTCGTCCTGGGAAAAAAAAAAATGCCACACACCGGGGTCGACCCAGGGAAGCTAAACGAACGCACCCATAACCATCGCTTCGTCCTTCAGATGGGACGTTAAGCCGTTGGTCCCATGTGTTATGTAAAGCACGTTAAAGAACCCAGTGCCCTTATCGAAAAGAGAAGGGGTTCGCCCCGGTGTTCCTGGTTCCAGCGGCAGCAAATTGCGCCACAGCATCTTGTAAAGTTTTACATGGTGCTATCAGAGTTAGGTCTTATAAGTCGAAGGTAGTTCCAAAATCTGGCAGGAAATATTGTATGTTACAGCGCCAGGAGCATCACTGGGTGACGGACATGTGCGCTTTATAAGAAACCACAGTTAGTATTATTATTATTACTGCCTAAGACATTAACTGGTATTATGTATCGGTTCTATGGTGGGTGAAGGCAGGAAAGGGATAAGCCGGGCATGGTTGGCTTGTGGGTGAAGTGCTCGCCTCTCACCAAGGTGACCCTGGTTCGATATCCAACCAGGGGTTGATTTCAAAAAGCAATAAAACTCATCGCTAGACAACTTGTAAGTGTTACCCTTGTGACTTGTATCGTGACACTACACTTTACTTTTCTACTTTACTTTTCGACTGTGATTGATTTACAGTTAAAGGGAAGGTACACGTTTGGTAATTGTCAAAGACCAGTCTTCTCATTTTGTGTTTCTCAACATAAAAGCATGAAATAACAGGCCAGTGAAAACTTGAGCTCAATCGGTCGTCGAAGTTGTGAGAAAATAATGAAAGAAAAAACCACCCTTGTTGGACGAATTTTTGTGCTTTCAGATAGGAATAAAAGACTTCTAGCTAGAAGTCTTTTGTTATTTCAGTGAGAAAATGCATCTTTCTCAAAAACTACGCTACTTCAGTTCAGAGGGAGTGGTTTCCCACAATGTTTTATGCTATCAACAGCTCTCCAATGCTCGTTAATACCAAGTGAGTTTTTAAGTTAATATTTGTTTTGTGTAATTACCAAATGTGTACCTTTCCTTTAAAGGAACACGTTGCCTTGGATCGGTCGAGTTGGTCTTTGAAAAGCGTTTGTAACCGTTTGTTATAAAATGCATATGATTAGAAAGATATTTTAAAAGTAGAATATAATGATCCACACAAATATTCCTCGAAATTGCGTGGTTTTCCTTTTACTGTGCGAACTAACACGGTCGGCCATTTATGGGAGTCAAAAAATTGACTCCCATAAATGGCCGACCGTATTAGTCGACGAGGTAAAAGGAAAACCGTGAAGTTTAGAGGCATGTTTGTGTGGATCATTGTTTTCTACTTTTACAACATCTTTCTACCCATATGCATTTTATAACAAACGGTTACAAACGCTTTTCAAAGACCAACTCGACCGATCCAAGGCAACGTGTTCCTTTAAATTCAATCTTACATGTAGCTCCTTGCAAAATCAGCCTAAGGGACATATGTGAGTTGAGTTGTGCGTTTGTTCGCTGGCTGCTGTGCCACGCGGGTTTTCCAGACCATCCGGTTTTCCTCCCATGGGAAAAAATCTAACACTCTGGCTTTGCTGCTGACTGTCCTGGGCCGAATAACTGCGCATGGGATTAGATCTTTACTACTTACATTGGTTGCAAAAGTTGGCTCCAGCTATGATGAACGTACAGTTTTTGGTTTCATCAGCGAGTTTATTGCCTTCCGCTATCAATGCTTGCATTTCATAGTCCGACGAGAACTTTTCACTGTCGGAAACGGCGACAATCTCAACTGGGATAGGAGTGACACTCTTTACAAAGAATCTGCGGGGAAAAGTGTGATATATTGAAACGTGATTAGTTTCTGACACGACCCAAGTTTACGATGCAACTTTACGGTACAGATTTACGAGACAAAAAAAACTTACTTGGGTATTTCAAAGGAAGCCCTTCTCTTTGCAGAGTACACTTAAAGTGATATTAACACTACAGAAATTCAAATGGGGTCCCTTGCTTTATTTTAGCATGGTTGTAAAATGTTTGACAATATTTTGAAAGAGAACTTGCACAGTGGAAACAACTGTTGTCCTTTCACACGAGGTACATTTTGTAAACCTTAATACCACCATGCTACAATTTAGCAATGGACCCTTACTGAAGTGCTCTCGTGTGGGAAAGGGGCTTAAAAAGATGTAACCGTACCAGTTGGCCTACCGGTTATCCAGGAATGAAACTCAAGTTTACGATTAAGTTCATGATCAAAATATACAAGAAAACAAACTTACTTGAGTGTTTCAAAGGAAAGCCCTTCTCTTTTAGGAGTACACTAAAATGAAACCCCTGATATTACATCTCATGTGTACAAGTTAGTCTACCTTGTAGCCAGCGATCACACCCAAGTTTACCATACAATTTTAATATTTAAAACCAGCCTACTTGAGTGTCTCGAAGGAGGCCCGAATGTAACCGTGATGTACGTCTCCTGTATACAGGTTGGCTTGCCATATCGCCAGCGATCACAATCAAGCAAAAGATACAAGTTTACGACGTAAGTTTTTGAGAAAAACATACGAGAAAAAGTAAAAAAACTTACTTGAGTGTTTCAAAGGAGGCCCTTCTCCATGTTCTCTTTACACAGTTCACTCAAATGTTACCGTATATACAAGTTGGCTCGCCATATCCCCAGCGATCACAATCAAGTTTAAGATACAAGTTTACGACATTAGTTTACGAGAAGAATATATATACAAAAAAATATACGAGGAAAAAAAAAACTTACTTGAGTGTTTCAAAGGAAGCCCTTCTCTTTGCGGAGTACACCAAGATGTAGCCGTGATGTACGTCTTGCGTGTAGAGGTTGGCTTGGTGGAAGGATGTGATCTCTATGCTGACCCTCCTCTTTACGGTGTTCAGGAACATGTCAATGTTCACCGTCTGCTTCAAGTCCATATCTCGACAGCATGTGTCGTTACTAATGATGGGGCCAAGCACCAAGTCTGGGAGGTTTTGATCCCCACACATCAGAGCCATTCCAATTCTTAAAGACAAAACACACAATATTTTCATTTACCTGTCTTAAAAAGGGAGGGGAAACAATCTTTAAAGAGTGTCAACTCATTTTCTAACAGAGAAAGGAAAGAATACAGGGGGGGGGGATTGAGTCTCGAACCTCGAGTTAAAGGGGTGTACATTAACAGTGTTGGATGAAATGACGGCGTCACATTTCAAAAATCACTATTCATTTTCCACTAGAAATTTCAGTTCACAACTGAATCTGATGATATTCTATCAAAATGGCATTGGATTTGAGCTGGTGATTGGTGCAGAAATTCCTCTTAGGAATGTATGATAATAATAAATTGAGGGGCTCATCATCCTTACCCGCAGCTAAGAGCTGAAGTGCGAAGGACGCGGCTACAATGTGTTCGAGAAGCAGGCATGCAAGGGCACCTTTGGCTGCCAGCCACATCAACCCATTATGACCATGGAGCACAGCCAAGATAAAAAAAGGTTTGATTTTTCCCGAGGGAGGAAAACCGGATGGTCTGGAAAACCCTCCTGGCACAGCAGAGAACCATCGCACAACTCAACTCACATGGCCCTGGCCGGGAATCGAACCGGGGTCACCTTGGTGAGAGGCGAGCGTTTTACACACAAGCCAACCGTGCCATCCAATGTACCGACCCATTTGCTTTTGCTGTTCGATGAACTAGTGTTTCAAAGTTCGTTCTGAAATGATACTTGTCACAATTCTACGTTGAAGTTAGAGACTTTTGTGAGGACTGAAAGTATACATTGGAAAGTGGAAACATCACCAGACTCAAACTTGCGGTCTTTAGGAATACAAGTAGGTGGAGAAACATAAGCTTTATCGCGTGGGCATCTAAGTTATCACACTTGGGCATGACTTAAAGGAGCACGTTGCCTTGGATTGGTCGAGTTGGTCTTTGAGAAGCGTCTGTAACCGTTTGTTATAAAATGCATGGGTAGAGAGATATTTTAAAAGTAGAATATAATGATCCACACAAGTATCACTCGAAATTGCGTGGTTTTCCTTTTACCTCGTCTATACACACACGGTGGCCGTTTATGGGAGTCATATTTTTGACTCCCACAATTGGCCGACCGTGTTAGTATAAAAACTATAAGGAAAGACACGCAATTTCGAGGCAAATTTGTTTCGATCATTGTATTCTACTTTAAAATCATCTTTCTAACATGCATTTTATAACAAACGGTTACAAACGCTTTTCAAACACTAACTCGACCGATCCAAGGCAATGTGTTCCTTTAATGACATAAGCAATCCATGGTAGATGGATTGCACATGATGTAATTGATCACCATCTTTGATGAAAAGTGCACGCGTGAAAAGGCTGTCATTGGCCGAGAGATGTGAACAGCGCATACACGTGTCCTGGGATGGATTTCACAAAGAGTTAAAGGAACACGTTGCCTTGGATCGGCTGCGTTGGTCTCTGAAAAGCGCTTGTTCCAAGGCAATGTGTTCCTTTAAGACTTGTCTTATCTCGAGTTGAGACGAGTTACTCCACACATTTTGTATATCTCCTAGTCTGAACTCTTTGTGAAATCGACCCCTGGTCCATTGTTTATCCTCAAATATGGCGGTTGATGACACTATGTGCAATCCATCATTAACAAGTTAAAGAACTTGTCAGTCAAGTTTGACTGTGGAAGTGCCATCTAACTTTCTGACAAGTAAGATGGCACTTCCAGAGCTTCGCAAGTTTGCTTGTAAGTAAGAAAGATTAGACACGAACAGAGCTCTCCCTTTTTAAGTTATTTGGACGAAAGACAAAATGTGAGTAGACGACAGAACCAGGATGAAGTAGCTAGACGCTCCAACATTATTAAGACAACATGGACCATAAGCAGATAGTTTTTAACAGGAATTTTTGGGTGTGTTCGATTAGCTTCCCTGGGTCGACCCCGGTCTGCCCCTGGTGCTTGCGAATAGCTTTGACGGCATTCCAGGGGCTCACCCGTGTCAGCCCAAAGTGCCCTGCTTTTGGAACGGGTCACTTAAAGCCATTATACACTTTCGGTACAGAAAAAAGAGAAAAAAAATCCGTATAATTTACAGGGTTTACAGAAGGTAATGGTAAAAGACTTCTCTTGAAATATTATTCCATGAAATGCTTTACTTTTTGAGAAAACATTTAAACAATATCAATTCTCGATAGCGAGAATTACGGATTTATTTTAAACACATGTCATGACACGGCGAAACATGCGGAAACAAGAGTGGGTTTTCCCGTTATTTTCTCCCGACTCCGATGACCGATTGAGCCTAAATTTTCACAGGTTTGTTATTTTATATATAAGTTGTGGTTTACGAAGTGTGGGACTTGGACAATACTGTTTACCGAAAGTGTATAATGGCTTTAATGCAGGCCCGAGGTGCATGACATCACCGCGTGAGGGTGAGTTGTCGTTCAAAATAGCTCGTGTGAGGGGCTCACCCGATGGAGCACCGCGGGTCAACCTGGGGAAGGTGTTTCTTTCTGGGGAAGCTGACTGAACGCACCCTTAGACAATTGTTAAAAAGTTATTGAGGGGCATGGGACAGGCTTGAGGGAAGCAGGGATGAGAGTCACTGCTGACAAAAAAAGTCTGAAACTTGGATCCATATCTTAGGGGGGTACATTGAAACGAAAGCATTTTTCAACGTCTGAAAGCTCCCTAGAGTTATACGAGGAGTTTCTGTGAGCAATATTCTAAATGTTAGAGAATAACATATAGATAAAAAAGTACAATTTTATTTGAAGACAAAAACATCACTTTCTGTAAATATGAGGCATGCCAGCCAGGTGGACTAAAACAGTCTGACATTATGATCAAGATCTTACAGGGGAAACGACGGCATTTTTCACCGCCTGAAAGCTCCCTTGAGTTATACGAGGAGTTTCTGTTTTTATAATTCTCAGTTTTTTCAAAAGTAGATAAAAAAGTACAAATTTTATTGGAGACAAAAACGTCAGTTTCTGTTTACAATGGAGAAAAGATCTCATGCCTACAGCCCAGTTCATACTGAATTCGAATGCGAATGCGAAGCGAATTTGACATGATTTTGACGTCACAACCCTCCTTTCGCAGCGATATTCGCAAGTGAGTTGAGCGGAGGGCAACTGCTGCAAATTTTTCGTTGCGAAATTTGTGACGTCAACATTCGTAACGCATTCGCAGAAAGTATGAACCGGGCTTAAGGGGAAGAGAAGGTGTGACTAGGTTCCATGGAATTGCGGACAAAAGAAAAGGAGCCAGTTTATTTAATGAAAGTCAGTCATGGGAACAGAGATACATGTACATGGAAAGGAACTTTAGTTTAAAAAGATAGGGGGACATATTAAAAACAGGGACATTTCGGAAGCTTCCAATCACCAACTCACATCTTGACCACTCCCTGCAATAGGTAGATTAAGGGTAACACCACAGCGATCAATTCCCAAATACTCCCTAATCCACTGCATTGTTTACTTGTATTTGTTCGACTATAAGTAGGGACCAGGGACAGATATCCAACCAATGTTTTGACCCTACCAATCACCAACTTACAACTTGACCACTCCCTACAATAGACCTTTTCTTAAAGACACTGGACATTTATTGGTAACTGTCAAAGACCAGTCTTTTCACTTTGTGTATCTCAACATATGCACAAAATAACCTTAAGTATATATTACTATAGTTAACTGCTTTTGTTATATATTATTTTTGATACAGCTTTTACCACTTTTTTTACTTTTCTCTGCATATCCACCATATATAGAGAACCACTGTCTTTGTGTTTGTTTGTCCTGTTAGTGTTTGTCCATGTCTTTCCATGTGTAACTTTGTGTTGTGTTTTAAATATCCCAGGCATTGTTCTGAAAACAAACTACGTTTGTATTTACTCACATCCCTGGGGGACTCCACCCTACAAGCTTGCTTTTGGGAGTCCTCCACCACTTAATCTATTGTGTATCTTTACTACTCTATGTTATATCTTGTCATCTGAAATGATTGAGTGGAAATAAAACTGAACTGAACTGAACTGAACTGAACTAACAAACCTGTGAAAATTTGAGCTAAATTGGTTGTTGAAGTTGCAATATAATGAAGAAAGAAGAAACACCCTTGTCACACGAAGTAAATGTGCTTTCAGATGCTTGATTTCGAGACCTCAAATTCTAAATCTGCCTTTAACTTCATTTCATTCTGGTTTTGACGGCAATAATCACTGTGCTAGCCAAGAACCCCCATGGGGAGAAGGACATTTCAGTATCAGATGTACATGTAGCTGAGTAAAACGACCAGAGAACCAATGGGAGACTTTCTGGGACGATAGAGGGCAGCAGACTTACCGGGTAAATCCATTGTTCTCAGAATTATGCGCATGTTCAGAACTACGTAAACAATGGAAATTTACCCGGTATGTCTGCTGCCGCCTAGCGTTGGAAAGTCTCCTATTCAGGGGAAACCCACGCGATCAGGGACAGACAACTTAAACCACATACATGTAGTTCCCCAGGCGGGATTTGGACCGCGGTTCCCGTGGTTGGAAGCTAAGAGTTAGTTCCTTAAAGACACTGGACACTATTGGTAATTACTCACAATAATTATTAGCATAAAACCTTACTTAAAAACGAGTAACGGGGAGAGGTTGATAGTATAAAACATTGTGATAAACAGCTCCCTCTGAAGTAACGTAGCTTTTGAGAAAGGAGTAATTTTTTACGAATTTGATTTCCAGACCTCAGATTTAAAATTTGAGGTAGCGAATACAAGCATCTGTAAGCACACAACTTCATGTGATAAAGGTGTTTTTTCTTTCATTATTATCTCGAAACTTCGACTACCGATTAAGCTCAAATTAATTTTCACAGGTTTGTTATTTTATGCATGTTGTTATACACCGAGTGAGAAGACTGGTCTTTGACAGTTACCGATAGTGTCCCAGTGTCTTTAAGGCTTGGTCATAATGAGGGCGGGGTGTTTTATCTGTGATGGCATCTCCCTGCTCCTGTACACCCTAGAGAAGAACATACATGTAGCAGCTAGAAGCGGCTTGTACTAAATGCTATTGGCTGCAAGCGGCTTAATTCCACCATTAGTGGCTGCAAGCAGCTTGGCCCAAAAGCCTTTAATGGCTGCCAGCGGCTTATACATGTACCGACCATAAGTGGCAGCAAGTGGCTTGGCCTAAAGGCCAACAGTGGCTGCAAGCGACTCGTACCAAATACCTTAATTGCTGCAAGCGGCTTGAAGCACTGGGAGTACTACCAGGAGTCAAATGTGTACCAACGGAGGATTGTTTAAAGGGAAGGTACACGTTTGGTAATTGTTCAAAACAAATATTAACTTAAAAACTGACTTGGTAACGAGCATTGGAGAGCTGTTGATGGTATAACAAATCGTGGGAACCGTCTCCCTCTGAAATAACGTAATTTTTGAGAAAGAGGTATTTTCTCACTAAAATAATGAAAGACTTCAAGCTAGAAGTCTTTTATTCCTATCTGAAAGCACACAAATTCATCCAACAAGGGTGTTTTTTGAGGCCCAAATTTTCACAGGCTTGTTATTTTATGCTTATGATGGGATACCCCAAGTGAGAACACTGGTCTTTGACAATTACCAAACGTGTACAGTGCCTTTAACACATTTTACAATTTTTCAAATAAGCGTGACTAGGATTTTGATTAATTAGTTTACCTTCACCAAATGTCAGTTGTCAGAGACATTTTCTCGCTAGTTTTGGTTTCCCTCAAAATATAACCCAAAAAGTAGCAAAGCATAACAAAAACTACGCTTACCAGAATAAGATTACCAGCCAAACTACCATGTCACAAGTACAATTTATGACTGGTATCCTGCTCATTTCTGCTATTAAGCAGAAAATTGTTTTTGAATTTTTGTCTGCTCAAGGAGCACTATAAAATAAAAACCAAGGTCAAATCTGTCTGAGTTCTGTTCATTTTGCTTAATAGCACAAAAGAATAAGCTCAGCACAATATAAACATGCTTACCTGAATAAGGTTACCAGCCACAAAACCATTACATAGATTCCATCCGTGACTGGTATCCTGCTCATTTCTAACCAAGGTCCTAACTGTCTTGAGTTCTGTTCATCTTGCTCTCATAGACACTTCCCACTTCCCGCTCAGCAGAAATGAGCATGATACCAGTCAAATATGGAGTCTGTGCAATGGTATTGTGGCTGGTAACTTTATTCTAGTAAGCATGTTTATTTTGTGCTTAGCTAATTCTGTTGTGCTACAGCAGTAATCGGGTCAAAATTCCGCTCATCTGTTATTCTGTTTTTTAAATCCTTTTGAGTTGTATTTTAGGAAACCTTAAAGGGACACGTTGCCTGGATCGACGGCGAGTTGGTCCATGTGAAGTGTTTGAAACCGTTCTTATAAAATGCATACATGTATGGTAAGAAAGATGTTATAAAAGTAGAATATAATGATCCACACAAGTATGCCTTGAAATTGCACGGTTTTCCTTTTACTTTGCGAACTAACACAGTCGGCCATTATTTGGAGTCAAGTTTTTGAATCCATAAAATGGTCACCCATGTTACATTAGTTCGCAAAGTAAATGGAACACCACGCTAACTCGAGGCATACACGTATTAGTGTGGATTATTATATTCTACTTTTAAAACATCTTTCCGACCATATCCATTTCATAACAAACGGTATCATACGCTTTTCATAGACCACCTCGACCGATCCAAGGCAACGTGCCACTTTAAACTTGTGAGAGAAAATGCTCCTAGTTTTCTAGTTCTTGAGCACACCATGATTGATATTAGGGACTGGAAGCGGAGAGAGGCGGGGGTAAGAGGGTATGGGTGGGCAGAAGTATACCTCAATATAGGGTCATCGCCTTCAATATCATCATCCTCGCTCGATGGGTGCTCGGTACCCGACCCATTGCCGGTGCCCAAGGAGGATTTGCCGTGTACTTTATGCTGTGCTAAAAACGCACTGTGGGATTTAAACTGAGACTCAGAATCTGTTAGATCTTTCATGACCTTCTGAACCATTGGGGTTTGACCCGACCCCATTTGGGTTTCCCCTTTGGCGGTCAGGTCGTCTGACCCCCGGCTGGTCGGGGTGTTGTTGCCGCTGCTCCCCATGAAAGTCTGGACTTTATCATTAGACAGAACGATTTCCTCATACAGGGACTGATTGTCACCTCCGTACCTTAGATCCGGATCGTACTGGCTACCGTCGTGGGATATATCGTCGTCGCGGTCAGTCGAGGAGCTCCGGCGACTGTCGACGATCGTTCGGATGGCGTGACGGATCTGCGACTCATGGAACTTCTTCCCGTGCCACAATGTGGTCTCATCGGTGGGCATATCAATTATCACGCAATCTATAAGCCTAGAGAATTAACAAAAGGTTCATGTAAATTAATTCTGGTTCTGCGAGAGCCAGTTCCCTAAACAGACAAACCGATTTTGCAAAAACACTGTAACTTCTAAAAGCCTGGATACAAAATTTAATTAATTCTGCGTTGAAGAGAAAATCTGCAAAAACCAGTTCCCTAGACAAACAAACTGATTTAAAAAAAACACTTTAACTTGGTGACGAAACGTGGTGACGTCATGCACCTGGGGCCAGACCCAAGTGACCCGCTCTACAAGCGGGGCACCTCAGGCTGAACTGGGTGAGCCCCTGGAATGACGTCAAAGCTATTCAAACGCACCAGGGGCAGATCAGGGTCGACCCGGGGGAAGCTAATCGAATGCACCCATACATGTAGCTGCAAGGGTGTTAAAGTCCTGCTTCATCTGAGCCAGATCAAACTCAGATAACAACTTGGGACCAGTCTACAATAAGTCTAGCTCCCATTTACACCATTGGGTTTATATGCCAAATACCAAGATAAAGACAAGGGGACCAATCTATGTTAAGTCTAGCATCCTTACATAGCTGAGAGGGTGTTAAAGTCCTGCTTCATCTGAGCCAGATCAAACTCAGATAACAACTTGGGACCAGTCTACAATAAGTCTAGCTCCCATTTACACCATTGGGTTTATATGCCAAATACCAAGATAAAGAGACAAGGGGACCAATCTATGTTAAGTCTAGCATCCTTACATAGCTGCGAGGGTGTTAAAGTCCTGCTTCATCTGAGCCAGATCAAACTCAGATAACAACTTGGGACCAGTCTACAATAAGTCTAGCTCCCATTTACACCATTGGGTTTGTATGCCAAATACCAAGATAAAGACAAGGGGACCAATCTATGTTAAGTCTAGCATCCTTACATAGCTGCGAGGGTGTTAAAGTCCTGCTTCATCTGAGCCAGATCAAACTCAGATAACAACTTGGGACCAGTCTACAATAAGTCTAGCTCCCATTTACACCATTGGGTTCGTATGCCAAATACCAAGATAAAGACAAGGGGACCAATCTATGTTAAGTCTAGCATCCTTACGTAGCTGCAAGGGTGTTAAAGTCCTGCTTCATCTGAGCCAGATCAAACTCAGATAACAACTTGGGACCAGTCTACAAGAAGTCTAGCTCCCATTTACACCATTGGGTTTGTATGCCAAATACCAAGATAAAGACAAGGGGACCAATCTATGTTAAGTCTAGCATCCTTACATAGCTGCGAGGGTGTTAATGTCCTGCTTCATCTGGGCCAGATCAGACTCAGGGACAGACAAGTCTCGGGCAAAGAGCAAGATGACGGGCATGTCCGGCTGCAAGGTGGCGTAGATATCATTCTTACTTTCTTCGGTGACTGCTAAGCGGCTGGTTTTAAGACTAGATTCTATGTAGGCTAGATCTTCAGGGGAACTGAATGTACATATACAGCCTGCAAAAAAAGAAAATTCAATTAACAGATTTACAATGTATCAGGGTGAACAGCCTGTGCTGCCTTTTATGTAGTGCACTACAGACAAGAACAATCTCTGCCCTCCCAGGTACCCATTTTACCCATGTGAGAAGAGAAGCATTTATGGTTAAGTATCTTGACCGGGATTCGAACCCACACCCTGGTGACTTAGCCACCAGAACTTAACCACTCGGCCATGACTCCCCATTGATCCCATAGGGGCAGTTTAAAAACAGACGACCCCGCATGAATGTAGTCATACTAAAAAATGGGAAATATCAAACAAGAAGTGGATGGGTTGCAGTAACCTGAACATCCGACGTCACACTTCGAGGCTTGTGAATCTGACGTCACACTTCGAGGCTTGTGAATAACGCCAAGAGACTGGCCTCCCATCCGGCGTGTACATTCAGCTTTGACCTACATTCATTTCACATAGACATATGCAGTCCAAGTTCTACACCATCATTACAATACATGCACGGACTATGCACATGCATGTACTGTATACATGTACAATGCAGCATGCAGACGACCAAAAGTAAGCTTTCCATATCTGTGTTTTGATAGGTTGTCTGATGTGACATCAGACCATAGAGTTATATATTAGAACTAGAGGGCGCACTGGCCTATATACGCGCCCCGGTATGCGCGCAGGCGGCCATTTTCTAAGTTGACAAAACAGCTATCTCACAGCGTGTGTTTGTGCAGCCATTTTGTAAGTTGAACAAACAGCATCGCGTGAGCGTTCAATAAAAAAAAAACTCAAACGTGCATTTCATATTCAACGCGCGTGCAGAGTGACGCACTTGTTATCTTGCGGTCCCGTTGCGTTTGTGCACGAAGCATCACTCGTGCGCCCTCCAGTTCTTATATATAACTCTATGCATCAGACCGATCAATACAAACACAGCTACGGTAGCTTTCAGTCACTGCATTTATCCAACGATATCATTGTGTCCAATGAAATCACTGGATTTGAGTAGCAGGTACCTCCTGTCTTTATCCTTGCGGATAAAGACATGGCCCAATCTAGGGTTGAATTACCTTGTGGGGTGAAGTCTGGTGTACTAAGGTAGTTCTGTGGTCTTGCTAGATCGCCCTCTATTGGCCTAAGCTCCAAGGCGTATATGACGTTATCTAATGTGTACTCCTCCTGCACAGACTGGGCCTGCAATATTATAAAAAACCACAAATAGAAATTCAGTTTTTTTGCTAGAGTTGTTGTTATACAAGGGTTGATTTCACAATGAGTTAGGACTCATCTTCTCTCATTAGGACGAGTAACTTGTCCTAACTTAGGATGCGTCCTAAGAACGATTTCAACAAACTTTGGGCAGGTTGCTTGCATCGTATCTTCAGTACCTGCACAGACTGGGCCTGCAATATTATAAAAAACCACAAATCGAAATTCAGTTTTTTTGCTAGAGTTGTTGTTATACAAGGGTTGATTTCATAATGAGTTAGGACTCATCTTCTCTCATTAGGACGAGTAACTTGTCCTAACTTAGGATGCGTCCTAAGAACGATTTCAACAAACTTTGGGCAGGTTGCTTGCATCGTATCTTCAGTGGCACAAATCATGAAAATTGCGATTCAGTAACTAGACAACATCACTTAGTCTAGTAATGGGAGACTTTCTGGGACGATAGAGGGCAGCAGACTTACCGGGTAAATCCATTGTTCTCAGAATTATGCGCATGTTCAGAACTACGTAAACAATGGAAATTTACCCGGTATGTCTGCTGCCGCCTAGCGTTGGAAAGTCTCCTATTGGGAAACCAGCTAGGCCTGACACTTCATGGAGGCAACGAAGGCAATTGCCTCCATGCCCCCCTAGTCATTGCCCTGGTGACCCATTGCCCAATTTCCCCATAGGGTGCCTGTTACCAAGGAGAAAATGCCTCGGTGCCCACGCCCTTTCCAAACTGAAGCATTCAAGTCTGATAAGCTTGGTAGGATTCGCACCCACAACCTTGTGGACTACAGTTGACCTGCAGGACTTTTTCTTACCCTTATTTCGTTAACGAGTTCATCTGCTAAGCCATTTTCCCCCAACACAACGATGCTTAGTTTACTGTTGGGCTCGGACCATCTCTCGGGTATCTCACGTTCTTGACATCTGAAATGAAAATAATATGGTTGTCTCAATATACAAACAATACCAGTGAAATACAGGCATGCAACTATTGCAGCGAGTAGTTATGCTAACACGCTCTATGAAATTGAGCCCTGTGTCCAATTTTATAGAGCTGCTAAGCACAAAAATTTGCCCAGCATGAAATTTCTTCCTTGATAAAAAGAGGATTACCAACCCAATTTCTATTTGTTGCATAGTGCTTGTCACTGGTATTCAGACGTTGTTTGCTTATCCTGAAAATCACGTGGAAATTTGGTTGGTAATCCTGTTTTTATCAAGGAAGAAATTTCATGCTAAGCAAATTTTATATATATATATATATATATTTTTTTTTCCAGGAGTCAATCAGAGCATACTGTTCGAAATGTCGAGTTAAAACCAATAGTTCTATTCAGAACCACCCCAACTCATTTAGAGATAGTCCTTACATGGTGTTACGCAAAACCTTTCCATATCGTATTTCCACCATGCAAAGTTTCAAATCCTACATGTGACATATAGTTTTACCTTTGTTTTCTTGTGAATTTGATCCGGAGGGGGTTCTAACACAAAAAAGGATATCCGGTTAATAACGGAGAAATCACACCCCTGGATCCACTTACTTGGTGACTTTTTGTTCCAGTGTCTGGTTGATTAGCTCATCCATACATCTGGTTTGCGAGGGACACGTCTGTCGACAGGGATTGTTCACAAACGCTGCATGTTTCATCAATAACAGTCTCCTCTCTTGGTTTAAACCGTCTAAATACTTATACCTGCAATCAGAAAAAGTTAACAATATGTTAATTTTGCATCAGGACGAGGACAAATTATTTTTGTTTCTGCCTTTCTTTTTCTCTTTTTTTTTTATGCAAGTCACCAGGCACACAAGGCCTGAAGGCCACTTCAAGGTGTGGGCTACAGCTAGTTTTGCTACCAACTCCTAGGGCTGAAACAGGCAGGCCTGATACTTCACGGAGACAACGAAGGCGATTGCCTCCGTGTCCCCTGGTCATTTCCTTGGTGCCCTTGAAATGCTCCAGTTCAAATTTGCAATTTCATCATAGGGTGCCCTTTACCAAGAAGAAAATGCCTTGGTGCCCTTGCCCTTTCAAGAACGAAGCATATAGCTCTGAACAGGGTTACCCCTTGTACAGTCCATACGGATGTAGACTTGGGTGTCTTCAATTCCAAGCCTGGCCAAAACACCTCTATGTAGGAACTGAGACGGGTACCAGCCGATCAAGCCCCAGGAGTACATGTACATGATGTAGGTCACGGGTGGCAACGTGTCCCTGGTGACAGTTTATTTGCGAACAAAACTTGTACCTGCAATCTCGGTAAGCTCGGGCAAAATCACGATATTATCGAATAACGCGATATTAATTTGGAAACGATTTCGATATCGGATGGATTTGGTTTCAATTGAAATATATCGCGATATATCACGATAATCGCGATAATTGCGATATATCGCAATATCGATAAAATATCGCGATGTATTTGCTAGCTGAGACATCTTGCACCCCATAGGTTTGGAGTAAAACCAACAGAATAGGTCATTAGAACACCTCTCTTAAGCTATGACTGTCTCTTCTACAACTTTCACTTGGAGTTTGAAGACTGATGATGTCAAATTTCATTAATCACGATTATATCGAATATCGCGATATATTGTCGGCGATATATCGTGAATAAAATAAATCGATATCGCCCAAGCTTAAATCTCGGAAAACAATATGCATTAATTTCGCATTGAGACGAGGGAATTTTGTTGGGGTTTCTGCCCTTACACCTTCTGAACTGAGAACAGTTCCACCTACATTGTACTCCTCGGTCTGAAACAGGGTTACCCCTTTTATAAAGAGATATTACTTTATACCCTAATGGTGTCCTCCAGCTGAAAGGTTGCTGTATAGGAGTAGTGTACTGCCAATTCAGTTTCCAGTCAGCCTTTGGACAACCACAATAAATGAACCTTAATAAATACTACGACTATATAAGTTAGAGAGATACAACCTTTCTGTACCAAAAGCTGGAGAAGAGCATTTGCTTTTATATGGCTATGTACACTCAGGAAAAAGATTAGGGCCTGCTCAATAGGCGTACACAAAGGAACTTACAATAGGCTTTTATACTACACTGGGGGTTTTGGAGTTCATTGTTCACCATTTACAGCTGACATTCCCAGATGGTCATTAACAATAGGGGAATGGTAAAAGTCTCCAGTGCGAGCACTAAAAGCTAATACATGCTTGGCAGCTGTTAATGGAATTCACTACAGTCCATATGAATGTAGGCTTGGGTATCATCCATCAGAAGCCTTGATGGTAGAGCATAAAGAACTACCTCCCCAACTTTATGAAGCAATCGTGGTTAACCGTCTTGCTTAAAGACACTTGACACTATTGGTAATTGTCAAAGACTAGTCTTCTCACTTGATGTGTCTCAACATATGCATAAAATAACAAACCTGTTAAAATTTCAGCCCAATTGGTCGTCGAAGTTGCGAGGTAACTATGAAAGAAAAAAACACCCTTGTCACACGAAGTTGTGTGCTTTCAGATGCTTGATTTCAAGACCTCAAGGTCTAAATCTATGGTCATGAAATCAAATTCGTGGAAAATTACTTCTGTCTCGAAAAATACGTCACTTCAGAGGGAGCCGTTTCTCGCAATGTTTTATACTATCATCCTCTCCCCATTACTCGTTACCAGGTAAGGTTTTATGCTAATAATTATTTTCTGTAATTACCAATAGTGTCAACTGCCTTTAAGGACCCAAGTGTCACGAGCGGGACTCAAACCCACACTCTGAGTCACTGAGCCACTGAGTATTACAACCCTACCCCCTCCCCTCACCTCGGTTCTTTCTGCAACTTATGCGTAATAATCGCCTCCATGTGCGCATTCACATTATCCATATCGAAATCTTCAAACGTCTCCACGTTCTCCAGCAGCATCTCCACGAAGTCTCTCTTGCCCTGTTCAGTGATCTCGGCCTGGTGGACGTCATAGATCTCTTTCCGCTCTTGCTGGTTGAGGTACTGGTAGCTCTCCTCGTCCACTAGTTGGGTTAGGGTGTCCTGGAGGGGTCGGCCAGGGAGTACGACGTTGCTCAGCGCCTTCAGGAGCTTACGGAACTCTGTCTTCATTCTAAGAAGAGTTGAGGAAGAAACACAATCATAACAGAAAATTAGGATTTGAAACATTGCATGGTGAAAGTATACTTCTGGGATATGTGAGCAAGCTAGTCGAAATGTTGAGACCAATTAAAGAACTCACTCTGCTGTAGTGCAGTTAATAACGATCCTATATTAAAGCTAAAGTATTAGTCTCGGCAAAATGCGAATGCGGAGCGAATCATATGATGTCACATGGCTGTTTTTTTGCAGCAAATATTTTGCAGAGGCTGAGCACAGTTCAATTGATGCAAATTATTCGATGTTAATTTGTGACGTCAAAATTCACAAGAAGTATGAACCGGGCTTCACAGTACAAAACCACACTAAAGGGCAAGTCACACTGCAGCGACAATGCAAACGATAACCTTGACGCAAGAGAACGCATTCTATTGGTTAAATTGCTCCATGCAGAATACACGCATGCTTATTCAGCCAATCAAAGGCGTGCATTGTTAACGTTCTCGTTTTTGCTCTCGTTATCGAGGCCAGTGTGACCGGACCTTAAGAGGTGATAACAGAAAAAACGCCCCCCCCCCAAACCTACCTCTCTTTCTTGAGGGCTTCCTTGAGTCTATTCTCATGGTACTTGAAGCATTTCTCGCAATCCACTGCGTTGGTCTTCAGGAAGTCGACAGCAATTTGATGGTCGGTCTGGTCGATGTATTCACTGGTACGCCAAGCGTCTCCTCTCGGCAGCTGAACGAACCACTCCTTGTAGTTGGGGTGAGAGGTCATGATCCCCTTACAAGCTTCCCAATCCCTGGGTCAAAGGTCAAAGGTCAAAGGTTAAGTATGAGTGAGTCATTTAAGGATGGGGTACATAGAAGTGGAGCACTATATTCTGTGCTGTGTTACATACATTCACAGTGTACAAGCAGCACAGCGTTCTCTCTTAACAGCCCAAATCACATCAGTTAAAGGAACATGTTGCCTTGGACCGGGCGAGTTGGTCTAAAAAAGCGTTTGTAACCGTTTGTTACCGTTTGTTATAAAATGCATATGGTTAGAAAGATGTTGTAAAAGTAGAATACAATGATCCACACAAACATGCCTCGAAAGTGCACGGTTTTCCTTTTACCTCATCGACAAGCACGGTCGGCCATTTATGGGAGTCAAATTTTTGACTCCCATAAATGGCCGACCATGTTAGTTCGCAAAGTAAAAGGAAAACCATGCAATTTCGAGGCAAATTTGTGTGGATCATTGTATTCTACTCATAAAACATCTTTCTAATCATATGAATTTTATAACAAACGGTTACAAACGCTTTTTGTACACCAACTCGTTCCTTTAAGAGTTGCCCTGGCCTTGTCAAGATGTACCTTAGACAAAAACTTACAATATACATGTAGGCAAGAGTATAAAAAAGAAAAAGGTTTGCTGCGCTTGCGATCACTATTCTCCGCTTACTGTGCGAGCGCCGAATTTCTGCACTTCATGAGCAAACAATGCCCAGTACCATATCCAGCACAAACTCCCTGCTAACGCGTGAAATCCGTTGGAAGCAAGCGCGGAAATCCCTCGTTTCAAAAGTGTTGATTCTTTACTTGCAGTAAGTAGGGCCATAAAATCAGTCCCAGCGACCTTGGTACACAAGTAATACAAAAGTTACTATAACATGATTTTAAACGCAAACAAAAACACAATTCTATGCGCTAGCTGTGTAAGCCAAGAATGCCAAGTACATCGGTCATGATACCATTCACAGCACAAATCCCTGCTAACCTGTGAAAAACAGTTGACGCAAGTGTGGAAATCCTTGTTTTTTTATAAGCTTGATTCTTTGCTCTTAAAGCCATTAAATTGGTCCCTGGTCATCCCAGTGACCTTAGTACACGAACGACAAAAGCCACTGTGGTGCACTGTAATAAAAACAAAATCAAGAAAATGACAAGCACCTTCCATCGATGGACTTGAGATCCGGCAGCATGTCCTCCAGTGCCTTCGGTAGCGTCTCCAGACACTGTTGCTTCTTCCATTGCTGCTTATCCTCCCTTAGCTTCTTGGTGTGACTCTTAAACTTCTTCGCCGCAATCTCCGAGCCAAAGTACTTAAGATACGTCATGTAGTGGTCCTCCCCGACCAACTTCTTCTTTGTCCTGTTCCAAATGTCATGATAATCGGTGACCGTCCGATTCAGGAGACCCATGTACGCATCTTCCACTTTGTCCAAGAGCTCCTTCTGTTTCTTTATCCCGTTAATAAACGGTACCTCCTTGGGGAGTTTCTTATTCTTGTCGATTAGGTTGACGAGCGTCAGGAACGCAAAGTCGACGTTAACGTTCTCAAAAGCGGACGTCTCAACGAGAGAGACCTTCTTCTTGTCCTTGAGGGCTCGGACTTCGTCAAGGGCCTTCTCCTCAGGCTCTTCGCATTTGGTGGCGACGAGGACACAGGGTTTCTTGGACTTGGATAAGGGTCCTGAGAGCAGGTCTAGGATGAAGCTGTACTGTTTGTTTGGGGGTCGGTTCTGGACGTGGCTGACGTCGAAGACTACTAAGAAGCCGTCGATGACAAACTTTCCGTCGGGCATGATCTTTCGATCGTAGTTTACTTCATCACCTGGAAAGGGGAAACAAGTTTGAAATTTGTGGTAATTGCTTTAAAATCTGTTTGTAGTAAACACCACTTCTCAATTTGTAGGCTACCAAATACCACACCCCGTGCAATGAACTTACTTTTGAAATGCTTATAAAACAGTAACTAGTGTACATGTAATTCTTTCTTTTTGGATGGGAAATACATGTAGTACATTTGTTTTTGAGTGTATGAATGTAACACTCTGCATTTGACGGCAGTCTGAACTGTGGGCTACTTAGAAACTTAAACTTACTATCAAAACGATTGTATCTGGGCCCAATTTCATTACTCTGCTTACCGCTGAATTCTGCGCTTACGATCACGATTCCCCGCTTACATGCAAAACAAATCAATTGTGAAAAAGAAAAATGTAAAAAATAGTATGGAACCAAAAGTTTGTTTTGTTTTTTAGAAATTGAAATACCCGTTTTTATATAGCACTTTTCACACCCTAAGGGAGTCCCAAAGCGCTTCACATTATTACCCCTGGTCACTTGGGCCTTAAATCACTCCTTAAACCATAGAGCAATTAATTAAACCATCTCAGCTCCTGGGTGGGGAGTACGTATGCAGCCTGTGCAACATTAATATGCGCTACTCGGCTAAAACCAATCCCAAGAACCATCTCTGCCCTCACAGGTTCCCATTTACCCCTGGGTGAGAGAAGCAATTAAAGTTAGGTATCTTGCTCAAGGACACAAGTGTCACGACCGGGATTCGAACTCACACTCTGCTGAACAGAAACACCAGAGCTTGAGTTTGATGATGTTATCCGCTTGGCCATGACAAACAAGACTGATCAGATTTAATGTATTAAGCCTATGTACATGAAATGTGCATATGTACATATAGTTACGTGTGTGCATAGTGACCATGTCATTATGATCATGAAATATATTGTACTATGCTGCCAGTTGCCAGTGCATCTTGCATCACTGTGTAATGGCCCATAACCAGCAGACGGTTTCCACATTCCACACACTGCTCCTTTCCCTCCTCCTTAAAGGCAGTGGACACTATCGGTAATTGTCAAAGACTAGCCTTCACAGTTGGTGTATGTCAACATATGCATGAAATAACAAACCTGTGAAAATTTGAGCTCAATCGGTCATCGAAGTTGCGAGATAATAATGAAAGAAAAATAACCCTTGTCACACGAAGTTGTGTGCGTTTAAATGGTTGATTTCGTAACCTCAAGTTCTAAATCTGAGGTCTCGAAATCAAACTTGTGGATATTTACTTCTTTCTCGAAAACTATGGCACTTCAGAGGGAGCGGTATCTCACAATGTTTTATACCATCAACCTCTCCCTATCACTCGTCACCAAGAAAGGTTTTAAGCCATTAATTATTTTGAGTAATAACCAATAGTGTCCACTGCCTTAAAGCAGTGGACACTACTGGTAATTACTCAAAACAATTATTAGCATTAAACCTTACTTGGTAACTAGTAATAGGGATAGGTTGATAGTATAAAACATTGTAAGAAACGGCTCGCTCTGAAGTGACGTAGTTTCCGAGAAAGAAGTAATTTTCCACGAATTTGATTTCGAGACTTCAAGTTCACAATTTGAGGTCTCAAAATCAAGCATCTGAAAGCACACAACTTCGTGTGACAAGGGTGTTTTTTCCTTTCATGTACATGTAGTTATCTCGCAACTCTGATGACCAATCAAGCTCAAATTTTCACAGGTTTAATATTTAATGCACATGTTGAGATCCACCAAGTGAGAAGACTGGTCTTTGACAATTACCAATAGTGTCCAGTGTCATTAAAGGAACACGTTGCCTTGAATCGGTCGAGTTGGTCTTTGAAAAGCGTTTAAATAACCGTTTGTTTTAGAATGTAAATATGATTAGAAAGATGTTTTTAAGGTACATGTAGAATACAATGATCCACACAAATTAACCTCGAAAATGCATGGTTTTACTTTTAATTTGCAAAACTAACACGGTCGGCCATTTATAGGAGTCCAAAATTTGACTCCTATAAATGGCCCAAGGTGGTACTATGTAGTCGACGAGTTAATAGGGAGACCATGAAATTTTGATTGATTCTTGTGACGATCATTATTATTCTACTTTTAAAACATCTATCTAATCATGAATTTTTATAACAAACGGTTACAAAACCCTTTTCAAAAAACCAACTTGACCGATCCAAGGCAACGTGTTCCTTTAATGCATGTCTTACTGCCAATTAAAATCAACTCTTCCTGCAGAGCTGATGCTACATAATGTATGTGTACAACCTCAGATCCTTGTGGGGCCATCTGGGGTTGATTTCCACTGTTGTACATGTACATGTAGCCTAGTACATTGTGTAATCCCAACCACGTATACAATCCACCCTCCCATTATAACCTTTTCTACTAGTTAAAGGCAGTGGACACTATTGGTAATTTACTCAAAATAATTATCAGCGTAAAACCTTACTTGGTGACGAGTGTAATGGGGAGAGGTTGACTGTATAAAACATTGTGAGAAACGGCTCCCTCTGAAGTAGTATAGTTTTCGAGAAAGAAGTAATTTTCCACAAATTTGATTTTGAGACCTCAGGTTTACAACTTGAGGTCTCGAAATCAACCATCTAAACGCACACAACTTCGTGTGACAAGGGGGTTTTTTCTTTCATTATTATCTCACAACTTTGACGACCAATTCAGCTCAAAATTTCACCGGCTTGGTATTTTATGCATTTGGTGAGATACACCAAGTGAGAAGACTGGTCTTTGACAATTACCAATAGTGTCCAGGGTTAGCAATGTCCATCCCTGATGCAAATTTAAAACAGATCTATCGTTGCAGTACATGTAACTGCTGCCAAAACTAATGTAGGGTTCTACCGGGCAACCTCGGTAGTCTAGTTGGAAGACACTGCTCTAGAATTGCAAAAGTTGTGGGTTCGAATCCCATCCGAGTAATATGACTGCGGGTTCTACCGGGCAACCTCTGTAGTCTAGTTGGAAGACACTGCTCTAGAATTGCAAAAGTTGTGGTTTCGAATCCCATCCGAGTAATATGACTGCGGGTTCTACCGGGCAACCTCTGTAGTCTAGTTGGAAGACACTGCTCTAGAATTGCAAAAGTTGTGGGTTCGAATCCCATCCGAGTAATATGACTGCGGAAATATTTTTCACAGGACTCAGGAAAGTATCGAGTATACATGTACAATGCTATTAAACACACATCGGTGTTTGGGTAAAAACCAAAATTAATAACAGGCCTACTTGTCCAACTTCTTCAGCTGAGTATGGCCAAAAAATAAAAATTCCAGTTGATCGTCCGGATTTTTCCAAACAGAGTAGGATGAGGGCATTTCTAATTTATATTTTTTATTTAACAGGCCTTCAATTCTTCAGTTTGAACCCACTGCACACTTATTTTATATCTATTTGTTGTATGAGCAACCGGGTTAACAGGGTTGGATTAGACAATGTTCATGTACGTAATACACTAGAAAATATTTGCTGGTAGGCCTTCACTTATGAAACCGCGGTTACACGTGCTCTAGAGCATCATGTTAGATTCAGAAAAATCACCTCTCAGACAGTCCTTTTGAAAGTATTTTTTTTTTTTTTTACAAAAATCGAAAGAAAACAAATAGTAAAAATGGATGCGGGCGGGGACGATCAAAACTGATATTTTTTTGCCTTAAGCTGTGTACATGTAGCAGAAACTTCTGCTCAGCAAATTTCTTAGCTAAAACAAGAAATAAATTTTGGTACCAGTCACAGCAATGATTGTTTTTGGCTGGTAGCCTTTCTTTTTTTTAGCTATTTATACTTTGGTGAACAAGGCGGTTGCTAGCGACCACCAAAAACACGTTGAATTGGACTTTCATAAAATCTGAGGTCTCGAAATCAAATTCATGGAAAATTACTTCTTTCTCAAAAACTATGTTACTTCAGAGGGAGCCGTTTCTAACAATGTTTAATACTATCAACAGCTCTCTATCCCTCATAACCAAGTAGGTTTTTATGCTAATTATTATCTTGAGTAATTGACAATAGTGTCCACTGCCTTTAATAATTATCCAAATTGGAGACAATTGTCCTGGAACTTAAATGTTTCCTTTTTTTTTGCAACATGGTGGCCTATCCTGTTTAATAACGGGATAGTCCACCGTGTTGCAAAAACAGGACATTTTCCATGATTCTAAAGGCATTCTAATAAAAAAACAAACACTTGACTGCAGGCCCGAGGCCATGGTTCCAGCTTTGGGCCAAAAATAGTTATTGCGTACGTATGTAGCACAAACACTATTAGTAATTACTCAAAATACTTATTAGCATAAAACCTTTCTTGGTGACGAGTAATGGGGAGAGGTTGATGGTGTAAAACATTGTGAGAAGCGGCACCCTCTGAAGTGCCAGAACTCTGTTACCCAATAGTCAGCCAGGCTAACATTAGTAAGCATATGAAACTGATACTAGGTGCCAGACTGTCAGAACTGCTGTCTCCATCCTTAAAGTTTACCTTCTCTACCTGGGAATGAAAAAGTTGACCTTCCCTACCTGGAAATGAAAAATGTTAAGCAATTTTTATCTACTAAGCAGCTCTGATATGAGATTGGCCCCAGGTAGTCAGTCACGTGTAACATGAGCAACCTTATGAAATCGACACTAGGTGCCAGACTGTCTGCATCCATACCGTTGACCCCCTCCCTACCCGACAACGAAGGTACTCACTAAGCCCAGTCAGTACTCACCTAATTGGTCTTTGCATATGTACATCAGTTTCTCCGCCGATGACAGACTACTCTTGCATCTCTTCTTGTAATCCTTGTCGCCGTGTCCCCGCAGCGGCTGGAACGACTGATCATCGATGAACTCCGTCAGCTCCATGATGCTGCACGTCACCGACGACCCATCCTCCAACTGTTTATTCACCTCCCCCCAGTACAAGAAATGGTCGTTGTTGATCACCCGCCCGCTGAAATCGATCTGACTGATAATCGAGATGTGATCCTTGTAGAAGTCGTCGGCGTGCGGGCGGACGAACCGATTGCAGAGGCAGGATTTCCCGACTCCGACCGAGCCTTTCGTGCGCTCGTCGCCGGACAAGCCGACGACAGCGATGTGGAAGGTACGGTCTTGGAGTTTCTTGCCCGCCATGGTGGTGACGTCACGACGAAACCGTTGGAAGACTTGTTATTCAAAATTGTTCAGGAGGGTAGTTCACATGATATCATTGTTTTAAAGTTATATTTGGTGGATCTGCTTGTTACGAAATCATTAAAAAAAAATCATTAAAAAAAGTCTTAAAAAAAAGTTTAATATTCGTTTGACGTCAAAATCAACTTTGCTCTCTAAATCTTAACTTAATTATGTTGTCCCTCTTGAAGACAGCCTTGCATCACTTGGGCTAGGATCGGCAGTTGGGACACGATCCTCAGTTGGGATATGATCGGTAGTTGGGACAACCTTGCATCAGTTGGGATATGATCATCAGTTGGGATTTGATCATCAGTTGGGATTTGATCATCAGTTGGGATTTGATCATCAGTTGGGATTTGATCATCAGTTGGGATATGAACATCAGTTGGGATTTGATCATCAGTTGGGATTTGATCATCAGTTGGGATATGATCATCAGTTGGGACTGGATCTTCAGTTGGGATAGGATCTTCGGTGGGTTGAGTGTCGATCAAGGAGCTTTCAAAATCATCTTTTCAAATTCTTCTTTCACTTCACCGCCATTTTCTGAAATTTGCAAAAAATAAAGAAAGCAATTCGGATGAATATAAACTACAACTTAATTTTTAAAAATCACAGAGGCAACAAAGGCGATCGCCTCAGTGCCCCCCTGGTTAGGTGCCCTTCAGTAGAAATGTTCAATTTCCTCTACTTTAGGGTGCCCATTACCAAGAAGAAAATGCCGCGGTGCCCAATTGCTCTTTTCAAAACAAAGCAAGGCCCACATTGTACATGTACAGGTACATGTATGTACAGGCCTGAAAAGGTTCATGACCAGTGAAATAAAAAGTAAGATAAGATAAGATAAGAACTTTTTTATCGCACACTGGGGAAATTAAAACTGGCCGTGATTTAAAGGCAGTGGACAGTATTGGTAATTGTCAAAGACTAGAGCCTTCACAGTTGGTGTATCTCAACATATGCATAAAATAACAAACCTGTGAAAATTTGAACTCAATCGGTCATCAAAGTTGCGAGATAATAATGAAAGAAGAAAACACCCTTGTCACACGAAGTTGTGTGCGTTTAGATGGTTGATTTCGAGACCTCAAATTCTAAACTTGAGGTCTCGAAATCAAATTCGCGGAAAATTACTTCTTTCTCAAAAACTATGGCACTTCAGAGGGAGCTGTTTCTCACAATGTTTTATACCACCAACCTCTCCCCATTAATTGTCACCAAGAAAGGTTTTATGCCAATAATTATTTTGAGTAATTACCAATAGTGTCCACTGCCTTTAACAGTACAGTACAGGAGTGTCCTGGTGTAAAAATATAAGTAGTTTGTGTAGGCATTTGTACAATGGACCATTCCGGCTTTCCACTAAGCTCCGCCCACCGCGCACGTGAGCAACACACGTGTACAAGCACTCCCAATGACATTCTGCCGCGCGTGCCAAATATACACGCACGCATGACCGAGTTTGTCCGACCACAATCATTGCTGTGATTGGTCAAAATGGGTGAACGCGCACAGTTTGATTGACAGGCCGGATCGGTCCATTAGTGCTGGTCCTCTGCCAACATTTGCATCAGGGCAATTCCTGACAACAATCACAGAGAACTCAGAGTTAATACTGATTTGTTCTAGTGTACACAAAGAAGACAACACTCAAGGGGAAATAATTTTTCATAATCAGGTTTCATATTTGTTCATCAGAAGATGGAAAGATTGGTTTATTTTCAGTTAGATTCCAGCAGAATCAGGGAGAGTTGGCGGTTCAGCAAGTTATACATTGCACAGAAATAAATGTGCATTGGGCCTTCTTGAATACACCTTTCCGGAACATTTTTCATACCTGGGGTCGATTTCACAAAGATCTAAGATTGATCGTAACTGCAAATCAATCGCAGTTGCTATGAAAATGGTGATGTCACAATACAAATTACTATGGTGATACTGAAAAATTGTCTTGCGATGAATTTTATTGCTTTGTGAAATCGGCCCCTGGAGTGATTTTGATGGGATTTGGATACTATGGAAATATGATTGACCATCTATGTAATTGTAGGCTACTGTATAAAAAATGGCCAAACCCTGGTCCAAAATACACAGCTGTATACATGTACCCAGTCATGTTGTCATGGTTGTACAGTTACAGTACGATTACAGTACAGTATGATTACAGATCTGTTAATATTAATAATAATAATAATAATAATAAGACACACACATATCCACCCTGCTGGGTGTTCAAGGCGCAGTAAAACCCCAAAAAAAAAAAAAAAAAAAAACACAACACATTACGCTGTACATGCATCCTACAAGGTGTACTAATCTTTATTATAAAACACCCAAGCAGATCCTTGCCATTTGATTGGAGGATTGTCCGTCACGTGATAGCAAATAAAAGTACCATTGCACGCTGAGTCACTCGCCGTGCTTTTTCGTTCCATCCGAAAAGTACCATTGCACGCTGGCAGCGTGCAATGGTACTTTTCGGATGGAACGAAAAAGCTGAGTAAAAACATCACTGCGTGCGCGTGTTTTTGGTAACGCAGCAGGTGTTACTGCAAGAAGGCATAGTAAAATTACTAGCATTCGGCTTCTACAGTTGAAATTGTTTGTTTTGAAAGTTGTTTCTTTCAATCAAAATGACAAAGTTCTACTTGGATGTTATATAAAACAAATAATGAATGTTTTTCATTCGTGCAATGGTGCGAATATGTTCATTCGTTGAAAGCTGGAATGTTCCATTCAACTCGGCTCCGCCTCGTTGAATAGAACATTCCATCTTTCAACTCATGAACATATTCGCACCATTGCACTCATAAACATTCATTATGTGTATACTATACAGTGTGTAAAAATGCTTGAACGTCATTCATCAAGTTCATTAGTCCATCCAGAGGTTTTTTCCCACACTCAGTTGGTTCTTGCGAAACAGTTGAGTAATAATGTACAATGTACCATTTGCATAATACTGAATTGTCATGGTTGGGCGATACTGATGTAAAGTCAAGTGTACAAGGAGAGCTGTATGGGACTTTCCCCTGACCATTTCCACACCTGACTATTTTGAGCTGCATTAAAAAATACCATCCCTGTTGAAGGGACGGTACACGTTTGGTAATTAATCAAAACAAACTTAAAAACTGACTTGGTACCGAGCATTGGAGAGCTGTTGATAGTAAAAAACATTGGGAGAAACGACTCCCTCTGAAGTACGTACATGTAATTTCTCAGATGTAATTTCTCACTAAAATAATAACAAAACTTCTACCCCTAGAAGCCTTTTATTCCTAACGATAGCACACAAATTCACCCAACAAGAGTGCTTTTTCTTTCATAATTTTCTCGCATATCTTTGATGACCAATGCCCCTTATTTTTGACCGCGCGAGGGCGCTATAAATAGTATTTTGATCACTTCCGGGGGTACACGCGATTCGCCCTGCACAAATTAATAGGCGTTCTGTCACTTTTGTTGCGCCGTAGTTTCAATTTGCTTTAGAGGTGGATTATAACGGCTCCTTTAAAAGTCTTATTGTCTGTGATGGATTAGATGTCTGTGGTTATAATGTGTTCCAATCTTTAAAAACTGTTTTGCGTATGAATGAATATACCCCCGGAAGTGATTGAGAGCGCCCTCACGCGGTCAAAAATATGGCCCATTGAGCCCAAATTTTAACAGGCTTGTTATTTTATGCTTATAAATGAAGGGATACACCAAGTGAGAAGACTGGTCTTTGACAATGGACCCTTCCCATGAAATATGCTAAGTACATTCACGCATGTGTACAGACCCTGTTGGTTGGCAAACGCCATAGAGTTGTGCACTAAGCAGACGCGCAATCGCGTCTGCGTCACGCACCCATTAGCCGTGTACAAAATAGCGCGATGTTCCCTCATTTTGCCAAACAAAACGTTAGTGCGCACGCGCTATGTGCAATTTACATATTTTCATGGGAAGGGTCTATTACCAAACGTGTACAGTGGTTTTAATGTACTTATGTACTATACAAGTCCATGTAAACTTAACTACACGTTATGCCCTTGAGTTTTACGTGTACGCCTGTTCGAGCCCAGATATTTATAGCACTTATCAACTGCATTAGGCTGTACATTAAACATTACTGCCTCAGAAAAAAACATCCCAACAAACTACTTGTAAACATAGAATAGAGCACCATGTAATTCACTTATGTATGTTGCCAATTTCTTTTTTCAAACGCATTTAATGAAGATCTTATCCCAATGGAAAATTTTTGAGACGCTGGCGGCAGCAGACATTAAATTTAATGAACCATTTACGTATGGTTCTTTTTGAGCGACTCTAGTCTAAGCATGCATGTTTACTCAGTAATTTGTGTGCGTAGTAGGCATGGTAGGTCCAAGCATGCCCTGCTGGGTATTCCAGGCACATTAAAACAAAAAACAAAACAAACAAAACAGACACAACAAAATTACTCCTTGACAACTTACTGGCAAAACCTGTACTGAAGATTATTATTATTATTATTATTATTTTATTCGCCATAACAGTACAAAACAAAATACATTGACAACATTATACCCCAAGATGGGCAAGGGACAACAAAAGCAAATACATACTATGATCCGTAGATCTGTTGCCCCACATCAGGGGAAGATGGTAAACTTGCTCTCAGACAACCTCTACTTGTGTGTGTCCTTGAAAGTGACACAGTGTTGAAGACTAGCCATGTTGAGATAAGTGACTTGGAATTGTATGCATGATCACACAGTGTGCATCAGGGCTGCTTCAACTTGCAGTTGAGGTACTGACTGATGTCTACTGTTATAAAGGGTCTATGTAACTTTTGTAGGACAAAAAACACAATGTCCACAGATTTACACTAAACTTACACAGTTTGAAGATAATGATAGTAGAAAGCTTCCCTGAAAATATTACGTGCTGAGGTGCTGTAGTTTTTGGGAAATGAGTCAAAAAAAATGTCATGAAAATAATTTTCCTCTCATGAGACGAAAATTATTTTAATCATTTACAAACGTTTTTTTCATGACATTGTTTTACTCATTTTTGAAAAGCTACAGCACCTCAGTGAGTAATATTTGAAGGGAAGCTTTCCACTATCATTATCTTCAATCCCCGTTTACAAGTTTAATGTAAATCTATGGATATTTTGAAAAAGTACCCAAATCCTTTAAAGGCACTGGACACTATTGGTAATATTGTTACAGGCCTGATGCTTCACGGAGGCAATGACGGTGATTGCCTCCATGCCCCCTGGTCAATGCCTTGGTGCCCTTTCCCTTTCAAAAACGAAGCTAACAGGGCTGTTGTTAGCATAAAATCTAACTCAGTAACGGGAAATGGAGCTCTGTTGATAGTACAATAGAACATAAAGAAATGGCTCCCTCTGAAGTAACGTTAAGTTTTTGAGAAAATAGATTATAGTCCTAAATTGGAAAAGTTTAGTGAAGTCGATGGCAGTCCAGGATTTTGGTACTTTTTGTATCACAAAACACTTTGTCCACAGATTTACATACGTACACTTTAGTGTGACTTAAAAATCTGTGGACCAATTTGTGTTTTGAGCTATAAAAACTACCCAAACCCTTTCTAGACATGTATGACGACGAAGAAGGTTGATAGTAGACTGACATGGGGGAGAGTGTGTCTGATGTGTAAGTCCATATATTGCCTCACTGACTGGCTGTGTACAAGGATGTTACACACTCACATGAAGAGGCTCCCTCGCTGCATGCAGTTTGAAAAAATTATGAATGATATTCTACAGTCACAGTTAGCTGATTTTGGTTCAGTGTGCTTTGTGTGCAGATACGTATACATTCACAGGTTTGTTTTATATGAATACGTGTGGTTACCGATTACAGGGCTTTACATTTTTGGGGGGAAATACACAAGACTGCTGGGCATGTACATGTACACTGTACATGTACATACTAAGCATACTCTCAAAATTTGGAGTACATTACATGTACATGTATGCAGTGCTTTTGAAAGCCATTATACACTTTCGGAACAGAAAAAAAAAAAAAAAATCACAGATTTACAGGGTTTACAGAAGGTATAACTGAAAGACAACTCTTAAAATATTATTCCATGAAATGCTTCACTTTTTGAGAAAACATTAAAACGATTATCAATTCTCGATGTCGAGAATTACGGATTTATTTTAAACACATGTCATGACACAGCGAAACATGCGCAAACAGGGGTGGGGTTTTCCCGTTATTTTCTCCAGACACCGATGACCGATTGAGCCTAATTTTCACAGGTTTGTTATTTTGTAAGCAAGTTTTGATACACGAAGTGTGGGCCTTTGGACAACATTGTTTACCGAAAGTGTCCAATGGCTTTTGAAAAAAACATGCTACGTACATGTGTATACACCTATTTGTTGTGAGGAAACTAATAAAGGGTCTACAATGTACATGTAGGTATTTTTTGTAGTCCACAAAACATAATTTCAACAGATTTACATGTACATTAAACTCGCACAGTTTGAAGATTTATAATGATAGAAGAAAGCTTCCCTTAAAATATAACTTGCTGAGGTGCTGTAGTTTTTGAGAAAAAAAAGCACAGAGCACCCGGGGCAATTGCCGTCACCGACTTGTATTGATGGGCAATTCGTTTTACAATGTAGGTAGGGAGTTATTGTGTCAAATGTATGGGCAATCCATTTTAGTAGTGAGTTTTGGCAGTGTACTCCATCATGAATTCACTATTAAAACCCATTATCAATGTTATAATTTCCTTGAGTACATGTAATTCATCAAATTAATCATACACTTTAACTGCATCTGACATCTGGTAATCCCACAATACATGTTCCTGCCCCTGCAACAACTGAACTTTGATCCTCTGTACAAAGATATCAATTTGTTTGTGCATTAAAGGGATGCTGCAGTGAATTAAAATAAAACAGTTAATTTTGCCGTCATTTATTTCTGATATATGTATTGAACCTCAATAAAATGTGTTGTGTTTTTTTTCCCGACATATCTCACTTGCGTAATTAGCGAATAAGTCATGCCCCCCTTTTGTGGACTGTTACCGCCCCCCCCTACCATCGACGTCACGTCGGGAATTCAAACATCGTCGGCAAAAAGAGTCTGGTCCTTAACTACATGCGCCAAGGTATCAGGCCACACAGTGCACACGTCTATATGAACACAGCCAGGGGGCCCGACGGCTCGGGTTCCCGACATGACGTCACGTTATGCCCCTTTTAGGGCCGGGGTGAGTTCCCCTAATCTCTTGAAAACAATTTTTAAAATACTTGCGCATTTAATAAAAAATATATAAAAATATTTCAGGTTTAAAAAGTCATGTTTAATCGTTTAGATTATTAAAAAAAACACTGCAGCCACCCTGTAAAGAAACACGTTGCCTTGGATTGAACGAGTTGGTCTATAAAAAGCGTTTGTAACCGTTTTTTATAAAATGCATAATGGTTGGAAAGATGTTTTAAAAGTAGAACACAATGATCCACACTAGTGTGTCTCGATATTGCATGGTTTTCCTTTTACCGTGCGAACTGACATGGTCGGCCATTTATGGGAGTCAACAATTTTACTCCCATAAATGCCCGACCGTGTTAGTCTACTGGGTAAAAAGAAAACAGTGCAATTTCGAGGCATGTTTGTGTGGGTCAATGTATTCTACTTTTACATTGTCTTTCTACCCATATTAAATGCATTTTATAAAAAACGGTTACAAACGCTTTTCAAAGACCAACTCGACCGATCCAAGGCAATGTGTTCCTTTAAAAGCAGGGGGTTGGTTTATATAATGTGAGAACACCTTAAAGGCACTGGACACTATTGGTAATTACTCAAAATAATTTTTAGCATAAAAACTTACTTGGTAACAAGCAATGGAGAGCTGTTGATGCGAGAAACGGCTCCCTCTGAAGTAACTTCTCGCTAAAGTATTAGAATTTGATTTCGAGACATCGGAATTTGATTTTGATGTCTCGAAATCAAGCATCTGAAAGCACACAACTTTGTGTGACAAGGGTGTTTTTTCTTTGGTTAGTCTCTCGCAACTTTGACGGCCAATTGAGTTCAAATTTTCAGAGTTTTTTTTTTTTTTGCATAATGTTGAGATTTACATTACCAAGTGAGAAGACTGGTCTTTGACAATTTCCAAGTGTCCAGTGCCTTAAAATGAATTTTTTTTACACACGAGCGTACATGCACTTGGTTAAAGCCAGTTACATTGTCGGCACAGAACAAAAAATAAAAGTTCACAGCTTTATAAATAACTTACAGGGTTTACAGAAGGTAATGGTAAAAGACTTCTCTTGAAATATTATTCCATGAAATGCTTTTATATTTTTCGAGAAAACATTAGAACAATTATCAATTCTCGTTGTCGGATTTATTTTAAACACATGTCATGACACGGTGAAACGTGCCGAAACAAGGATGGGTTTTCCCCGTTATTTTTTCCCGACTTCGATGACCGATTGAGCCTAATTTTTTACAGGTTTATTATTTTATATAAGTTGGGATACATGAAGTGTGGGCCTTTGGACAACACTGTTTACCGAAAGTGTCCAATGGCTTTAAGTGGGCAAACAATGAGCATGCAATCACAAACATTGTTGGCGCTTATCGTTGATTAATAATCTAATACCATTAACAATATACCACAGAACTTTACTGATTAGTGTAGGCTACTGTTTGTACACTGAAGTCCCAATTCACCACTTCAGTAGAGGGCCCCAATTTCATAAAGCTGTTTAGAGCAGAAAATTCTGCTTGACAAAATTCTTTGCCAAGCAAAAAGTGAGTGGGGGACTAGTCACAACAATGTAAACTTAATGTAATTTTGGCTGGTAACCTGTTTATGCTAAGCAAAACTATTCTGTGCTTAGCAAAGTTGTTGTGCTTACAGAGGCTTGATGAAAAGAAATTTGGTCTCACATTGTACATGTACACTATGGAATCATATTTTGTATCCACAAACCCCACCGGCCTGCGTTCAAAAATAAAACAGTGACATGCCAAAAATCGCTGTCCAAGTCTTCAATTGTTAACACTTTCAAAGCATTCTAAGGAAATCCTGTTGGACAGTGTTTATTATTTTTAGTGCAGTTCCTTATCTTGGCAACTACATACATGTAGTACACTGCTACAATACATGTACATGTACATGTAGTACACTGTATGTTAAAGGCAGTGGACACTATTGTTTGTGTGCAATTACTTGCAAAATAATTATTATAAAACCTTACTTGGTAAGATCGAGAAGGCCTGTGCTCACAGAGAAGGGATTTATCTGAGGAGGAGCACAGACCTTCTCTGCCAGGTGTTTAAGAAGACAATAGATCAGAAAGATAATTTGCAGCAAGCTCCTGGGAGCATAATGTATTTATGTTTTGAGTAATTACCGATAGTGTCCACTGCCTTTAAACTTCACTCTTGAAGAAGGAGCAAATTTTCCTCCAGTAAGGAGCAATCTATGAGTAAAATTTAAATTTAAATTTAAATTTTACCGCTAGTGCCCCTATCTGAGAGTGGACAGTGGTGGCTATTCCCTCAGGATGCCCATTTGCCATTCATGTACGTATGTAGTACATGCAGGTAACATATAACGAGTGTGAAAAGGGCATGGGGGAAGTTTTAAACTGAAGGGGCACCAAGGCCAAGACCAGGGCAACAGAGGCCAGTGGCCCTGTTGTTATTATATTCCAGGCATCCAGTGAACCAGCCAGTCAAGGTCTCGATACCCATGTAGCTCAGTTGGTAGAGCGCCGGCACGTTAATCCGGAGGTCGTTGGTTCGAATCCCACTCTAGTCAATTCTTTGTTCAACCCCCAAAACCAATAAAAATTATTAACAGACCAAGAAACAGTACCTATGACGTCAGGCCTGATACTTCACGGAGGCAACAAAGTCAATTGCCTCCGTGTTCCCTGGTCATTGCCTTGGTGCTCTTGAAATACTTGATAGTAGGCCTACAAATTTGCAATTTCATCACATACACATGTACATGTAGGGTAACCTTTACCAAGAAAAAAAATGCCTCGGTGCCCTTGCCCTTAAAAAAACACAGCATACAGCCCTGCCCCTGTGACATGATGGTTTGGGCTGGTCACCCTTTCCTAGTGGCAAGCTAATTATTGCAATGCATGCTAATAAAAGAACTTGTAACAGGAAACTTGTCTCAGATCTCAAATTCCTATTCAAATTATTTGCTGCACAGCATTGGTTTAATTACCAGTGCAGTAGTCCATTGGTCAAATACATGTGTACCGGTTGAAGGCACTGGGCGCTATTGGTAATTGGCAAAGACCAGTGATCTCACTTGGTGTACAGTATCTCAATGCATTTATAAAATAACAAACCTGTGAAAACTTGAGCTCGGTTGGTCGTCGAAGTTGCGAGATAATAATGAAAGAAAAAAACACACCTGTCACACGAACTTAGTGTGCTTTCAGAGACCTCAAATTCTAAACTTGAGGTCTCGAAATCAAATTCATGGAAAATCAATTCTTTCTCGACAACTAGATTACTCTAGAGGGAGGCGTGTCTCACAATGTTTTATACTATCATCCTCTCCCCATTACTCGTTACCAAGTAAGGTTTTATGCTAATTAATAATTATTTTGAGTAAATTATCAATAGAGTCCACTGCCTTTAACAAGGCTCAAATTTCACACTGTACTCCAGTGATTTCAGCGTCGGGCCAGTAAAGCTCAAGACGGGGCAAATCTGATGGTCCTGTTTATTTTATAATTCAACATTTTTGTCTCGAAAAATGATGTTCAAATGTTGATTTTGAGTCTAAAAAAACTTTCAACCCTGCCGAGAAAAAAAAACCCAGAATCTTGACATCAATCTTATGCAAGTGTTTTGTTCAAATGAAACAGTTTAGCTGATAAAACCGTGTTCTCACTTTGATAGTCTCTTTTCATTTTGATTCTGTTCTTGTTAATAAATTAATCCATATTATAGTGAAAGCGCAACAAAATCTTAAAAACATTATAATAATATAGGCCTAATAACGAAGTCTTATACAGCGCACGTATCCTACCAAACAACAAGGCACTCAAGGCGCTGAGTATTTATATTATATACAAACTTTCAGAAAGATAGGTTATTGCAGCGATGAATTTAGTTAGCACCTCATAATGGTTAACAAGGTGCTACGGCGCAAACAGCAGCTACAGCCAGGAACACCGGGGCGATTCCCCTCTATTTTCGATAAGTGCACTGGGTTCTTTTACATGCGTTACACAACACATGGGACCATAGGCTTTACGTCCCATCCGAAGGACGAAGCAATGGTGCGGGGTCTTGGTTAAGGACACAAGTGTCACGGCTGGGGATTCGAACCCACACTCTGCTGATTATCTGACATATCTTCAAAGTGAAATTATTCTGAAAATGCATGAATAAATTACGTACACTGTTCTATCGAATGCTGACTGTACTAACCAAGTATGTTAACTATTATTATATGAATTTTAAGAGTGATTCTCAAACGTGTGCGTTCCCTTTAACACCTTCCCTGGGGTTGTTTCCGTGCACACATTTGTTATTTGCATCTTTGGCGTACACTGCGCTCCGAAAGTACTGTATAAAACTGCCAACAGTATAAAAATAAAACACTTGGGCTTCAAAATTGATTACATTTTCATTATTCTATCCATGCCCCTGCACAATGATCCGGTGCCGGCAATATACCGAGTCTGGTGAGCAGACCCGAGGGGGTTATAACGAGCTGTTAGTTCTGCCACACTGCTATCAGGGTGGCCATTGGTGTGTGTTCCGTTCGTGTTAAGCCGAACAGATACAAATTTTCCGGTGTTGTGATTTTTTCTATGATACAAAACAAAATTGATGAGGTTTTTTAAATCAAAGAGTGTTTGCTAATTTTATCTAACTACATTCACTAACACTAATTGAGATTTTAAACTAAGTAGGCTACAGCCTACAATGAAGTATAAAGTAGAAAAAATTGAAAAGAAGAATAAGAAATTAAAAATATTAAAGGCTCTAAATCCGAAACATGTTAAAGCCATTGTACACTTTCGGAACAGAAAGAACAAATCACAGAACAAATAACTTACATTACAGGGTTTACAGAAGGTTAATGGTGAAAGACTTCTCTTGAAATATTATTCCATGAAATGCTTTACTTTTGAGAAAACATTAAAACAATTATCAATTCTCGATATCGAGAATTACAGATTTATTTTAAACATTATGTCATGACACGGTGAAACGTGCGGAAACAAGGGTGGATTTTGCTGTTATTTTCTCCCAACTTCGATGACCAATTGAGCCTAAATTTTCACAGGTTTGTTATTAATTTTTTTAAGTTGTGATACAGGATGTGTGGGCCTTTGAAAAATACTGTTTATCGAAACTGTCAATGGTCAATGGCTTTAATAGGCCTATTTCTTTCTGTTTCGATCTAGAAAACAATTAACAAAAGAGACTTTGCAAAGACTTTTCATTGAACACTCCACAGCAAGTGTCACAGAATGTCTCCAGTTGGCATAGATTTAAATACTTAATACATAAATTTGGTGGCAATGTTTGAATTATATCTTGGCACAAGGTTACACATTACAAATTTAAAAACAGAGCCAAAGGTGAGACAATTAGACAATTATTAGGAAACTGTAAATTTGTACAACTCATGAGCACCAAGGCAATAGCGGGGGCATGGAGGCAATCGCCTTTGTTGCCGACATGGAGTATCAGGCCTGGGCCCAAATTCATAGCTGCTTAACGGTTTGTAGCAAATTTTTGTGCTTGACTGTATTAGGAAAATTTGCAACGGTGTAATCGACGTAGTTCACAAGTTTCGCAGAAAAGTTATGCGGGCATATTGCGCGTTCACCATGGATTTGCATTGTGGCGTCATTTATTAAGCACCGGAAGGTTAGCACGCCTTCTTGTGTGCTTGCGGTAAGCATTGCTATGAAATGGAAATCACGCAGTGAGTACAAAATTGGTCGCTAAGCAGCTATTAAAATTGGGCCCTGCCCCTAATAGAGTCACTTGTATGTTCCCAACGCTTCCAATTACAGATCATGATTGTACAATTTGACAGAGCAGAACCATTATCTACTGTAGCAGAAAAATGTCCACAGGCCTTACATCATGTAAGGAGTGTATTTCACAGGTTAGCATATAAGAAATATTGCGCATTCACCATGGATTTCCATTGTGACGTCATTTTATTATGTAGTTAGCACCGGATGGTTAGCATGCCTTTTCTTGTGCTTGCTGTTAGAATTGCTAAGAAATGGAAATCGCGCAGTATAAGCAAAAATCTGCCGCTAAACAGTATTAAAATTGGGCCCTGGGTCCAATTTCATAGAGCTGCTCAGCACAAAAATTTGCTTAGCATGAAATTTATTCCTTGATAAAACAGGATTACCAACCAACTTTCCATTTGAGCATATTGCTTGTTACTGGTATTCAGCTATTGTTTGCTTAAATCCTGAAAATCACGTGGAAATTTACATGTAGTTGGTAATCCTGTTTTTATCAAAGCAGAAATTTTGCTAAGCAAATTTTTGTGCTAAGCAGCTTTATGAAATTGGGCCCTGGTCCCTACTAGAGTCTAGTGTAATGTAAACTTCAAATTACAGATCATGATTGTACAATTTGACAGAGCAGAACCATTATCTACTGTAGCACTAGCAGAAAAATTTGCTTAAGCCGTACATTTTTAAATGTAAGCAGCGTATTTGACAGGTTTGCAGAAAAAGGGCGGCCATATTGCGCGTTCACCATGGATTTCCATTGTGACGCCATTTATTATCAAGTAGTAAGCACCGGAAGGTTAGCACGCCTTCTCTTGTGCTTGCGGTTAGAATTGCTGTGAAATGGAAATCGGCAGTAAGCACAAAAACAGTCGCTAAGCAGCCATTAAAAATGACCCCTTACTAGAGTATAGTGTAATGTAAAGTTTCAAATTACAGATCATGATTGTACAATTTGACAGAGCTCGACACATCTTGTATGTACATTGTATAATGGAAGTTCAGGTTTCTGCTCGAGTACACAATGATCCAGCATGAGCCACTCTGTACCATCATTGTGGTTTGCTCACTCATGCACGCTGCAATGGATTACTATGGAGTATCTAAATTACAATCTACAAGGAAACCTAGAGAAGATTGGCAATGTCTATAAAATGATACCATATGGACAGATTGCGTAGATTAGTATGCACTGTGTGAGCCAAGCCATACTATGCTCATTTTGTAACCGCCAGATTTAAAGGCAGTGGACACTATTGGTAATTTCTCAAAATAATTGTTGGCATAAAACTTACTTGGTTACGAGTAATGGGGAGAGGTTGTAATGATAGTATAAAACATTGTGAGAAACATCTCCCTCTGAACTTGAGTGACATGGTTTTCGAGTTTTCTTGAGTGACATAGTTAAATCTCGTACACATCTTAAAAACACAGTTGATCGCACGCTAAATGTTGTGTCAGCAAGTTTTTTTCACGTTTTGATTCTAGTCGCCCACATAAATTTTCCATTAAGTTTTGTGAGTTACATGTACAATGTTGTACACACAAGCCCTGCAGTGGATTCTTGTGGATTTTGCCTCGAAATTTGACTCTAATACACTATTCCTACTGGACACTATTGGTGATTGTCAAAGACCAGTCTTCTCTTGGTGTATCTCAACATGCATAAAATAACAAACCTGTAAAAATTTGAGCTCAATCGGTCATCGAACTCGCGAGATAATAACGAAAGAAAAAACACCCTTGTCAAACAAAGTTGTGTGCTTTTAGATGGTCGATTTCAGGAGACCTCAAATTCTAAATCCGAGGTCTTGAAATCAAATTCAATGGAAAATTACCTCTTTCTCGAAAACTGTGTCACTTATGAGAGAGCCATTTCTCACAATGTTTTATACTTCCAACCTCTCCCTATTACTCGTCACCAAGGAAGGTTTTATGATAATAGTTATTTTGAGGAAATTACCAATAGTGTCCACTGCCTTTAAAGACACTTGAAATGTTGAGTTATTGTCAGTGACCAGTACTCTCATTTGCAACAATAACAAATCTGTGAAAATTTTGGTTCTATTGATCATTGAAGTTGCAAGAAAACAATGACAGAAAAAATACAACTTGTGTGTGCTTTCAGATGCCTGAAAAGGGCTTCAAACATGAAGCCTTTTTCAGATTTAAATACAAAATGTGCTCTAATGAGAAATTCCCTCTTTCTCATAAACTACTGGAAGTGTAAGCTTATTGTTTCTCGCACATCCTTTCTCAATTAAAACATTACAATGCCCACCCAGACACCAGTCTCCAGACTGGTTGTCTAGGACTTGACAAGTTTACGACCATGTCACATTGACCATGTAGTGACCAAGTATAATCATCCAATTTTCCCACACTCATCATTCTTCTCTTATCTGCTGTAATCAACCTAGTGGATAATCAACAGACCCTCCTGGTTAGCCCAGTGCCAAATCTTACACCATGGCCAGATCATAGATATAGAATAGAATAACTAGATCGGCCGCGCGTACATACGCGGGTTCCGGCATGGGGGCTGCCATTGCCTATCTCCCGTGTACATTTTCTACGCGTTGCCGTCAGCATGTGACTTTTTGCCGTCAGCACGTGACATTAAGCGCGTCAAAGGCCTATCTCTCGTGTTCATTTTTGCGCGTCGCCTTTCGAACGTAAAATTTTTACCGCGTCCATGGCGAACAAATTTATTTTCTACACAGGTAATGGCGCGTATGTACGCGCGGCCGATCTAGTAATTTAATTCTATATCTATGGGCCAGATCCAGTGTTCTTCTATCTTCTCCTGCTACTACTCATGCCTTAAAACATGTTTGCTCATCTCTACACTTCAGTAGTCATCATTGTACAGCTATACTTGACAGTTGAACAGACTTTACTGTACGTGTAGCCTTTAAAAGATAGTTCAGTTTATCACAGTTTTTATTTGTACAAATGATATGCCTGCAATTCTATTTATGGAAAAAGTGACATTCATCTCCAGAGGGAGCAGCTCTCCATTGCTTGTAATACCAAGTATTTTTTTGTATGTACATGTAGTTTGCGATAATGACCATTTGAATGACCATTTTTAGTTTTTTTGACATTTTTTCATTGGGCTACTTACTTAATAATTTAAAGCAAAGAATCTGCGCTTATGGGAGTAGGGAACTCTGCTGCGCTCGTGTCAGGCGCTTTTCACGAGAATTTTGGCTTCTTCCCATTAACATGCAATCACGTTACTAGGCATTCTACGCTAACTAAGCTAGCGCTGAAACTTCGCATTTGGCATTTGGTCGCACTAAATACCGACAACTCACGACCCCTCACGACCCCTCACGACAACAATTTTTAAATGCACTTTAACAGAACATTTGAAAGTAATTCAACTGTAAAAAAGGTGTTTTTTGCCCCGAATTTAGTAACGAACGGAAATATTCACCCTGTTGTCTTTCGACGTACTTGGACGATTCTATTACACCGCAGGGGGCAAGGTAATTTCTGAGTGCTAAGTTTTATTTTTTCATTTTGGTTTTAGCTGCTGATTTAATTTCTTGTTAATTAACTAAGTCTGGAATTCGAAGTTAAAAGGGGAAACTTAAATATAATATTGTTCTAAACTCCATGAAATACATTTAAAAAAAGGTAAATAATCATCTTGCATAATGTATCCCCCCTGCGGTATATTAGAATCGTCCAAGTACGTCGAAAGACAACATGGCGGATATTACTGTTTGTTACTAAATTCGGGTAAAAAACACTTTTTTTACAATTAAAAATAAAATAAATTCATCAGATTGAAAATGATTTGGGTATATATTACTCTTGGGCATATATTTAACGGTTGACTTATAAAAGGTTCAAATGTTCTGTTAATGTGCATTTAAAAATTGTTGTCGTGAGGGGTCGTGAGTTGTCGGTATTTAATGCGACCCATTTGCCCTGCAAGCGGAGAAAAGTAACCATAGGCGCAGAATTGAGCGATAGGCAGAGCTAGCCATGAAATTGGGCCCAGGTCAGCTATGTTTGCAGGGCAGTCACTATGAGCATTTTGGTAACGGACACTTCCTTGGCTTTAAACATAACATATGTAGTTGAAGACACTACAACATGATACCGTTTTGTTTTTCAGTTTAGGACTTTTGTGTCCGATCTGCAGTGCATCAACAATCAAGCACCCTTGGCCTTACATTTTACAACCTCGCTTAAAAGGAACACATTGCCTTGGATCGGTCGAGTTGGTCTATAAAAAGCGTCTGTAACAGTTTGTTATAAAATATGGGTAGAAAGATGTTGTAAAAGTAGAATACAATGATCCACACAAACATGCCTCTGGTAGCCGATTTCACGAAACGCTAGGATTAATCCTATCTCGAGTTTGGACGAGTAACTCGTCCTAACTTAGGATTAATCTTAAGGTCTGCATGCTACAGTGCAGGGTTGGGTCTCTTCCTAAGTCCTAAGATTAATCTTAAGTTAGGAAGAGTTTAGTGAAATCGACGGCTTGAGAGTTATCAACTGAAATGTGGTCAGGTCAGGCATCTTCAGTAATTTGGCCAAAAGTTTTAGTCAGTGCAACCGGGACAACTGACAAAATGTAGAGTCCGAGTCCATATCGAAGCCCGGTTCATACTTCCTTTGCAATACAAATTTTGACAGCTAAAATGTGTTCAACTCCTGCGAATCATTCGCTGCGACGGGGAACACCTGTGACCTGCCGAGCACCCACACACGTCAAAACTCACATCGCATTCAGACAGAGAGGAAGTCTGAACCAGGCTTCACACACAGTCACTCACACACACAGAGAAGATTCGACAGAGCAACAATGACATAAAGTGTAAATTTTTCACTGCAGTTTCACTCTCTCCTCTCCAGAAATTTACATTTCACAGTGCCAAAACAGTTGGTAAATTATGCTGGCCTCCCTTCTCCCTTTATTAAATATATTGCTGCTTCGCGGGCAAGTAAAAAGTCCAATCATCATCAGGAAGTGAGAGATGATATTTCGAATAGAAACTTGTAGGGATTGCTAAAAATTAGTTGTTTTTGTTTGTGTATGTGGTGTCCTTCCCCATGCATATAACATGTACAAAAATATTGCAAATACTCAAATTACATCATCAATCACCAGCCACATTTTGAACTCACTCAGTAGTCAGTCAGGTTCTGACTTGTCTGAACTGAACTGTTTGAAAAACATAGTTTTTTAAACTACTTTTATATTATCATACAAACTCAACACAATCACATAATGAATGAGCGAAATAAACTGCAAAAGGAACAGGATCACCGTTTAAAATGAAAGTATTGGTTGCAGTTTGTAAGTTGCATTTATAAACACCAACATCATGACCAAAAGGCAAAGCCCACCATCACACCATCATACGAAATCAATGATAAAGTCACCCCCCAAAAAACACAAGAAACTCTACACCAAATCAAACATTTAAATTTACCAGTTACGATTGTAAACAATTCTATTTTACGAAACTGAAAGAATACTGTGATACTTACAAAATAATATGTCCGCCCAGCTCAGCGGTAGCTTCTGTTACTTAGGAAGAAACAGCCATCAGGAAGTAAAATCCAGCATAGATTTTTATTTCAGCAGAGACCAAAATACAACGTTATTGCAGTTCGGTAAATTTTAACTGGTTTCCTGTATGTACGCACTATATACTCCTACCAGAGCGCGGGACACCAGCGATGCTGTTCAGAACGCCATTTTTAACGTGTGTGCTGTGTGAACAGGCAGGCTACTTGAGTTTAGCTGTGAAGTGCACCCGAAAACCACGCCCAAATCTCGATAATTCCTCAAATTTTCCCTTTCATCATTCAGATAACAAGTCCTAGATTTATGAATTATAGCTGGTGATTTTTATGAAAAGATAGTCTTTCATCTGTTTCAAATCCAACTAATTCTATATTTTGAAGTTAGGCAAGGGAAAATTCACTGACTTCCGCATAATGTTAGAAAAATATGAAACGGCCATTTTGATTAGTCAACTAAACTGGATTTTATCAGACCGAAAATTGTAGCTATTACCCTTTCTATTGACGACAAGAGATAATGATTTGTACACAATTTCGTTGTTTGGGTAAAAAAAATTGTATTGTGTGACCAAAATGTGTTTTGTAAAGTAAATAAATTGTAATTTAACTATCTGGAAAGTGTCACACATTCTGAGTGGCCAATCAACGGCAGACGGGACACGATAGTAGCAAAAAATTTACGAAAATCATATTTTTAGTCAAACATAGAAGCAGTTATCATCTAAATCAGTTATTTGAATTCATTTGCATCTTAACTAAGGATGAAATGCATTAAAAAAAAAAATTAAATTATTATTAAATTATCTATAAATAATTGTTTACGAACTGAATTACTTCAACCGGTCTTGTGGCCCAATGGATAAGGCATCTGACTACGAATCAGGGGATTCCAGGTTCGAGTCCTGGCAAGATCGAATAGTATTTTTTTAACTTTTTAATAAATGTATTTTTTATTCAGCATTAATCCGTAACTTGTTACTCTTTTTTTTTTTTTTTTTTTTTACATTAAATTTTCATCTTCCACCTATGCTTAAGGCCGGGTGGACTTGCAGGCGCCAGCACGACTCTCCGTGCACTGCCTGCGTGAAATGCATACGGCAAACTCTGGTACAAACTTCTTCTGATAGCGCCCTCTTGTGAATCATCCTCCTCTCCCACATGAATAAGCCGGTGTTGCGGTTTCAACTTTCCGCCGTGTTCAGTTTTCCGAATGACCAATATTATTAATACGGTAACATTACGTCATGCGATGCCTGCGCACAGCAAGCGAAAGTAGTCCATTTTTAGTGCCGTATTGAGTCATCCATGTTACGCCAGTCTCCGTGTAGCTGTCATGGCGGTGTCCACGAGTACAACGAGCGGCGAACGCGTGGATCGTATTATGAGAGAATTTGGTGTGAAGACCAAGCAAATTATCCTGTATTTAACCAGTGGTACATATACCCATGGAGGAAGAAAATAGACTCAGCCTCCATGATATACCGAAGGAGCGTCAGAGAATCAGAAGAATTTGTTTATTATTCTGGTTTAGTTTATTAAATTTATTTATTACCGTTATTTATTTAATTTTTTTAGTTTACTTATTTTTATTTCACTGAACTACAGTACTCGCTAGGGTACTCGCGGCGGTATTTTTGTCTGGCTACGTCACCCGGAAAACTGAACACGCCGGAAAGCTAAAACCGTTCGAACAACGTGCTGAAATTTCCGGCTAGGGCACCCGGAAAACTGAACACGCCGGAAGACTGAAACCACCACACCTGTCTCTGGCGTTTTTCACGAGCCTCGAAGAATGACGTCAGACGTTCAGGCTAATACTTCAACCGCTTCATCAGGTCTTAGGAGGGCAGTATAACGGCTGCCGATCGGTCAGTATAACGGCTGCCAATCGGTCAGTATAACGGCTGCCGATCGGTCAGTATAACGGCTGCCGATCGGTCAGTATAACGGCTGCCGATCGGTCCGTAGAGCGCCTCAGTCACAGCACACATAAAATGGACGACAATAAAATAACCACTTGAAAGACCAAAATGTAATTATTTACAAAACCTGGATTTTATTTGAAACTGGAGAATCTGATGTAGGCCTAATTTTCAAAAAGGAGCAAATATTGAAAACCTGTGGCAGATTTATTCACAGATTGAAACATTTTTAAATGACCATAAAGACAGAGTTCCTTTTTATACAGTCCTAATAATAAGCATAGAAAATTCCTGCTTACCCAAAAAAAGTTACTTGTGACTGACATATGCAAGGGTTTCTTGTTGGTTTGGCGGCAAATTGATTTTCTAGAGCACTGCTTTTTGGGGGAAAAAATTGCTATATTTTATAGAGCTGCTTAAACAAGGGAATAAAAGGGTAGCGACGAGTCCGTTAAACGGCCGTTTAAAACCGGCAGGGTAGTTGCCGTGTGATAAAAACCTGAGCCAAAGGCGAGGGACTTTATCGCACAGCAAAAACCCTGCAAGGTTTAAACGGCCATTTAAGAACAAGTCACTACTCTTTTATTCCCATTCATAAATGCCTTTTTGGTTAAAAGGCGTACTTAAGTAAGAAACTCTGTAAAACTTATCCGTTTCCGACGTGCTCAATCCAAATCAACAGTTTCCAAGGACATGTTGCCACCTACTCCTGGGGCTCAAACGGTGTTGCCCCTTCACAGTCCATAAGGGTGTAGGCATAGAGCAGAATGCACTACCTTTCCAAATTTTCACAAAGCAATTACTGTAAATTGCCTTGCTCAAGGGAACAAGTGTCATAACCGGGATTCGAAACCCACACTCTGCTGCTGACAACACCAAAGCTTGGGCTCGGCTACGATGCACTCTTTTGAGACGCTCCCTTACTTTCAAAATTATTCTTTAACTAAGACGACACTATGTAGTGGCATTTCGTCCTTTTGTAGGTTTTTCAAAAGTCTGTTTCATTCCTCCTGCAGCGTTGGTCTGGAATTTGCGAGTGATTGCCGTGTCTTGCATCCAGGGTGCGTCAACCTCCGTTGTGTCCTGATCAACGAGATGGGTGTATTTCGTCCGGCCTGATCGACCAAAGTTCTTGACCTATGAAGCAATAATGGATGAAGGAGAAAGGGTCAAATCAATTCATCATAAGGGAGCTGGAATTATCGCAGGCATAACATTTGAAAAAACCCACAAATTAAATTATTTATTCAGGCAAACTAAATTCTGATAAGTCGGTCAATGGCAACAACAGTGTGAAAGTAACCAGGCATGCAACTCTTCAGCGGAAAAAAAAACGCAGAGAAACAAAATTTTCCCCATTTTGTCCTCATATTTGGCCCTTAAACTTCTGGTTGCAAATTTTAAGGCCAAACAAAACTTGAGTCACAGGTCTTCATTATAAGTTATAAGAAAAATATAGCGCTTCTGCGTCCCATATCCAATAGGTTTTTATCACCACTCCATTCTGCAAATCTGACTGGAGTAGCGCATACTTGAAGATAAGTAGAACTATAACATGATGGCCCCTTCAAAGGTTTCCACCTTTGCCATCTCAACAATGTGTACATTAAGCGCACAAGAGCGCAAGCACACACTAAGACCGTAGTAAACGGTGAAGACCTTTACCTGCATAACTTTGGGCAAGACAGTTTTGTCAAAGTGATCTTCCAGAGTTGGTTTGGCAACATCTCGCTGGAAGACGTCGGCATCTTCGTCCTAGAGGAATGGGGGAGGAAATAAATAATTGTTAAAATAGCAAAGATTTTGATGAGATCCTGTACTGATGGCCAGTCTGGGTCAAATTTCATGGCTCTGCTTACCGTAGCAAAGGACCAAGGAATTCTGCACTTACGTCACCTATTTAACAGGTTAGCGGGGAATTTTGGCTTGTGCTCGTGCATACTCTACGTTACTAGGCATTCTACGCTTACACAGTTATCACAGAAATTCGCCGCTTGCTTGCACGGCGGCAGAGAATGGTTACCATAAGCGCAGAATTTGGCAGTAAGCACTGTACAAATTATGAAATTGGGCCCTGGTAAAAAGCTAGCAAAGGTCCACACTGTTCTTATATAACCTACTCAGTCTACTTGGACGGACATTAAAGGCAGTTGACACTTTTGGTAATTACTCGGAGCATAAAACCTCACTTGGTAGCGAGTAATGGGGAGCTGTTGATAGTATAAAAAGCAGAAGCTCCAACAGTGTCCCAGCTTCAAACGTGCTCTAAAACCCACCTTTTTGCCTCTTCGTAGCTGCTCATCTTTATCTTTGTTCTGTCTTTTTCCCTCTTCATTCCTTCTCAGCGCCTTGTATCCTTTGGCAATTTGGCGCTTTATAAATACTGTTATTATTATTTATTATTATTATAAAGCGTTGTGAGAAACTACCCTCTCTCTGAAGTAATGCAGCTTTCGAGAAAGAAGTAATTTGATTTCGAGACCTCAGATTTAGAATTTGAGGTCTCGAAATCAAGCATCTGAAAGCACGCAACTTCGTGTGGCAAGGGTGTTTTTTCATTCATTATTATCTCGCAACTTCGACGACCGATTGAGCTCAAATTTTCACAGGTTTGTTATTTTATGCATACGTTGAGACACACCAAGTGAGAAGACTGGTCTTTGACAATTACCAAAGGTGTCCAGTGTCTTTAACAATACCATACATTATTCAAATCTACATCACATTGTTCAAACATAGACCTTTTCGCAAATACCCATTTCGCAAGCACTAAGTGTTTTACTATTGAATGAGGTTGAGTTGCATGCTGGTCTAGCTAGCGATCATATTGCTAGCAAGGCCAGCATGCACCTCATTCCTAGCCTAACACGCATGTACCAAGAGTGCGTTTTTTGCGGCTGTAACCAATAATTGTTTCTGACGTCATAACCAAAACGGTAACCGAGCTCACAACTCGGTTATCGTTCAGTCTGAACAGCAGAGCCAACGACCAACAACCGAAACAGTTTTTGGTTGGGTTCGCCAAAACGCACTCCGAGTATTTGCGATAAGGTCTATGTTGACACTTAACAGACGCCACCAACTGTCCACATTTGACTAGTCTCTTACCATAAAGAAAGCTCCGCGATGGTAGTATCGCTGTAGGAACTTGTATCGACCTTTGGTCGCTTTGTTGGTGACTATGCGTGGATTGACCCGCAGCTCGTTGCGTCTCTCTTCCTCTGTCATGTTACGTAGTCGTTCTGCTTCGGCTAAATCTTTCTGGATTCTGCACATAGCAAGAACAAAAAAATATAGGATTTGAGGCATTGGTTTGCGGTAACACCATGTGTGTATCTACTTGCCAGGTAGAGTTTGTTCTTAGATTGTTTGGGTGTTAAGGAGACTTTTTAGTTCTGAAAAGAACTGTCCTGCCTTTTAACTACAACCCGGGCGGAAGGTATTACCTTTTCAGTGGCTAGTCCAGTGCTTAAGTTCGCTTTTCCGATTCCGAGAGTCCTTGGCTTCACAACAATAACAAATAAAATGAAATAAAACAAAAAACTGATACGTACTGTTCCCGTAGTTCTCTGTCTCGTTTTATCCTCTTGAGTTCTCTAACCTGCCAAGCCTCGTACTCCTCTTCGTCATTTTCATCGTCAGTGTTGACAACATTGAGGTTGAGTTCCTTAACCGACGATTCCACCTGCAACTCTAGCTCCTGCTTGTTTGTCCTCTCAACCAACTATGAGGCAAACAAAGGTCAAAGTTGAATTTAGAATAATTGGCGCAATCTTCGAAGCTGCCCTTTTTTCTAAAGATCACGCTGTGCCAGAGCTATTCTTCACAAAATTCAAAATCATGCAACGAAACAAAAATTTTGCATCGTCACAAAACTTTACACCGTGCAAATCTTAAAAAAAGGGACAACTTCTAAGACTGCTGTCATTAACTGCACATAATGACATACAACTAAATATTGACATACAACAGAGCTTCATCTTTGAGAGGGCGAAGCTATTTTCATTTAATTTCTTACTCTGAGTGTTTCTTTCCGTCTTTCTTCAATCTTGACTTTATTCATTTCCTCAATTTCTTTCTCCTTCTGTGCTGCTAATTCCTTCTCCTGGACAGTCACTCTGTCTTTCCTGAAGATGAGAAAAAAAGAAAAGAAAAAAAACAGATGATTTTGAGACCAATTAAGAACTCAATTTGTGGATGTGAAGTTATTAACGAAGAGTCACCTAGATCAAATAAAGGAAAAGTAGTAGTCTAGGCCGATTTTCTTCTTTCTGCCCGGAACAGTTCTTTTCCAGAGGGTGTTCGTCCCCTCGCTCAATTTTTTAAATTTTATATTTTTACTAAGGGAATCAATGTGTGGTGAAGTGGTTTTCAACTAGTGGTTTAATCCCAACGAGGTCTGGTTCTTGATAATTTTACCGAAGTCGAGGTAAATTATAAAGAACCAGGCCTCGGCAGGTTTAAACCACTAGTTGAAAACCGATTCAACACACTTTGATTCCCAGTCTAGAATATCTTTTCGGTCAAAAACATCATCACTTTTTGGTCAAAAAGTAAAATAAATGCAAAAATTATAATTGTTAAATAATTTCTTTCAAAACAACACCCCTCCTGCTATGAAATGGTAAAGCCTTCCGCCGCCCTCGAGTAAACAATCCAAACTATTATTGTTAATGTGCACGTTATATCTTTAGACTTACTTTTACTTTTTGATTTTACTGACTTGTCTCTGTAATTCGGATTACCTTTTGCTGTTTACTTTCCTTTTTGCTTCTGTTTTTAAGGGAAGATACACGTTTGGTAATAACTCAAAACAAATATTAACTTAAAAACTGACTTGGTAACGAGCATTGGAGAGCTGTTGATAGTATAAAACATTGTGGGAAACGACTCCCTCTGAAGTAATGTAGTTTTTGAGAAAACTGTAATTTCCCACTAAAATAATAAAAGACTTCTAGCTAGAAGTCTTTTATTCCTATCTGAAAGCACACAAATTCGTCCAACAAGGGTGTTTTCTCTTTCATCATTTTCTCGCAACTTAGATGACCAATTGAGTCCAAAATCTCACAGGCTTGTTATTTTATGCTTATGTTGGGATACACCAAGTGAGAACACTGGTCTTTGACAATTACCAAACGTGTACAATGCCTTTAATCTGTGAAGCGCCTCCAGGCCCTTGAATAAGGTGCTCTATAAATATATTATTAATATTATTAATATTATTTAAAGGGGCTAGTGTTAAAGGTGACACCTGCGGGTCTTTGAGGAATCAGCCCCTGGACTCTGATCTTTCTTACACTGAAACCAACCTTGCAACAAAAACAGGCTTTAAGCTTACCAGAACAGGGTTACCAGCCAAAATACTACCTCACATGTAAAATTTGTAACTGGTATCCTGCCCATTTATGCTAAGCAGAAATATATTTAGCACATTTTGTGCTTTTAAAAGCAGCTCTATAAAAATTCAAGCCCTGATCTTTCTAACCCTACCAACCTTGCAACAAAGACCGGTTATAACCACAGTCCCGACTCCTCCTCTTCCTTATCGTCCTCCTTGACCCCTAGAAGCCCCTCATCCTCTCCAAACACCCTTTGAAATCTACTCCAATTTCATGACTCTGCTTTATCAGGGAGTTCCAACCTCACACGGGGCTATTTCACCACAGGTCAGCAGGGAATTTTGGTCATGTGCGCTTGTGTACTCCACAACACTAGGCATTCTACGATAACAGCTAGCGTAGAAATTTGGTGCTTGCAGTGCAAGAGAAGAATTCGGTGGTAAGTAAAGCCATGAAATTGGGTCCTGATCTTTCCGAAACTAACCTTGCAACAAAGACCGGTTTTAACCGCGGTCCAGACTCCTCCTCCGAATCCGTATACTCCTCATACTCCGACGAGGCTTCCTCGTCATCCTCATCCGCCGCTTCCTTATCAGACTTATCGTCCTCCTCGACCCCTAGCAGCTCCTCGTCCTCTCTAACCACCCTCACCTTCGCCCGGTCACGCATCATCGCTCGTCGTCTCTCGATCTCGTCTTCGTCGAGTTCCTCCTCCTCGTCTGAGCTACTCTCCTCGGCCTCCATGCGGTGGATGACGTGACGATGACGACGAGATGGATAGTCCTCCTCGCTGTCCTCGTCCATCTCTTCCTCCGGTTCCATCTCGCCATCGTCGAGGACCTCGGGACCATCAACGCGACGGTGTCTTGCGATTCTGTTGAGTAAATTTTGTTTCAAATTTCAGGGTATCTGTGCTTCCTTTAAAAAGTTAAACGTGAGACTTTTAAAGACCCTTTTAACAACTTTTGACCAGTTTTTTAAAGGCATAATGTTTGGTCCATGGAAAAAAGTACGAACATTTCTTTAAGGCACTGAACACGTTTGGTAATTGTCAAAGAACAGTTGTCTGACTTGGTGTATCCCACCATATGCATAAAATAACAAACCTGTGAAAATTTGGACTCAATGCTCAATTGGTCATTGAAGTTGCAAGAAAATGATGAAAGAAAAAGCAACCTTGTTGTACAAAATAGTGTGCTTTCAGATAGGAATAAAGTAAGGCTTCTGGCTAGAAGTCTTTTATTATTTTAGCGAGAAATTACCTCTCAAAAACTATGTTACTTCAGAGGGAGTCGTTTCTCACAATTTGTGCATACTATCAACAGCTCTCAGTTGCTCGTTACCAAGTAAGGTTGCCTGCTAATATATGTTTTGAGTAATTACCAAACGTGTACAGTGCCTTTGCATTGGTATCAGGCCTGTATGCTTCGTTTTTGTAAGGGCAAGGGCACCAAGGCATTTACTCTTTGGCAAAGGGCACCCTATGAGGAAATTGTAAATTTCTACTGGAGCATTTCAAGGGCACCAAGGCAATGGCAAGGGGCAACGGAGGCAATCGGAAGTATCAGGCCTGTGGTATGTTTATTGTGAAATTTTCTATTGTACAAGAACTAGTTGTTATTATAGCAAAACTAACAAGTTTGAAGGGTATCTGCACACTTTCAAAAGTCAAGTTTGAAACAAACTTTCAAGACCCTTTTAATGCTACCCTAGCCTGAACATCTGACGCCACACTCCGGGGCCTGTGAATTAGCCTTGGGCCTACGTCAAGATACTGACAGTCAGAAAAGCAAACTGTAATCAAAACTAATTTCGATTTCAAGTTAACTCTGTTGACCCAATTTTTTTGAAGAAACAAACAATCAAACATTTCAAACATTTGACTGTTCAGACTGGGCCATAAATGAGACATTTTTGTGTACCTACCTTTCGACAACATCACCTTCGATTTCTTGCTCGCGCTCACGAAGCCGCCTTAGTCTGGAATCTGCCTCTTCATCTACTGATGCTGTGACTGTGGGAGGTTTGGATTTACGCACGAAGGCAACCTCAACCTCATTGTCTTCCTCATCGCTACTGTCGGGCGCATAGTCTGGCCTACGGAGCAACGACGACAACAAAAACAGAAAATATAATTAGATGTTGCAAGCTGCTTACCAACCTAAAGGACCTATGGTATAAATAAACAATTAGTTCATGGTTGGGGCCCAATTTCATGGCTCTGCTTACTGTAAGCAAAGAAGTGGGGCTTGCGGAAGCAGGGAATTCCGCGCTTACCTCAAGCGTATTTCATGGGTTAGCAGGGAATTTTGGCTTAGTGCGAGTGCACGTTCTCCACACTACTAGGCATTCTACCCTTGCACTGCTAGCGCAGAAATCTTGCGCTTTCACATAAGTGGAGAATGGTGATCTTAAGCGTAGAAAGCTGCGGTAAGCAGGGCCATGAAATTTGGCCCAAATGTTTTGATCCATTGATAGCAAAGTCTTTCTCTGGAAAACCTCCATCTTCTGAATCTGAACCTGAACTATATACATTGTAGTCAGCAAAGCATCTTAATGGAAGCATCACACCAACTTTATGTAGAGAAGACAATGAAGTAATTGAGTTGTAAACGTGGGATGAAAAACCCCTATTGACCCAATTCACCTGACGTCATCATCAGAATAATCTTGCAGGCACTATTTTGGTGGTCAATGGCAACGTGTGTTATTCAGTGAACTGCGATATAAGGCGATGCATCGTTTACACGTAAACATATTGACCACCAACATGGTGAGCGTGGCATCAGTCGCCGCATGTGACACGCGTGCAAGGGGTCAGTAGGGCAAAATCCATGCAGCCAGGTTGGGACTGAAAAATCCAGTCCACATGCTAGGCTCCGGTCCAGGTATCGAACCGGGGTCCACAGAGGTGAAAGTAATGGAGAGAAAATACTGAGAAACCACTACTCTGGAATGATTTACCTCTTAATGATTCGAATCCGCAACATTTCTAGTCTTAATACTTTCAAGATTAAGTTGAAAACCACAGTGTTTAATCTCGCCGATTGGTCTATTTGTCTTATTTGCCTTGCTGTGTGTGGTTCCCCCTTCTGTGCGCCTTGAGCACCTCATTTTGGCGCCCTATAAATATTATTAAGCCAACCTGACTTACCTTTTTCCCGTGACATATCTTTTGACTTTGACTTTCTGCATGCTCATCTCACCTAGAACGAAAATAAAAGTTGCAGAAATAATGTTAATATAAAGGCAAGTTAACTTGAGGCAACCATTTTGATTTTAACATGTACAAATGTAGGCAGGGTCGTGGCTGGTGAATGAAACTTATAATTTTCTTGCCCCCACCCAAAAAGAAGGGGTACAAAAGTGGATATTGCAAACAAAAACCGGGGTCGATTTCAGGACTAACTCCAGATAAGACTATTCTTAACTCTTCATGAAATCCACCACTGTGTCATCTGAGCGCCTACACGCATGTAGGTCTATACTTTGTTTTTGAAAGGGCAAGGGCACCGAAGCTTTTTCTCCTTGGTAAACTTGTAGTTTGTGCATCGTGTTGTCAATTGATGGTACGTGTTTTCTGAAATGAACGACAGCAATCAGATCCCGATCGTGGCCAAATGAAATCTAGCAAATATCTAGTCTTGTCAAACTTACTATTTTTAAAGCTTTACTAAAAGTTTCTTTGGGATTTTGCCACTGTACCCTCAGGAACAAATGTTAAACTCGCCTGGCTGGCTAGTGAGAAAGGGTTTTGACTCTGCTAATAAGGGCACCCTATATATGATGAAATTGTAGGGTTTTGACTAGAGCATTTTAAGGGCACCTAGGTAATGAGCAGGGGACATAGAGGCATCACCTTCAGTGTCTCCATTAAGTGTCGGGCCTTCCCCGCAATTTTTGTTCTTAACTGCACATTAAAATTGCCATCCTCAAAAATTGTCCTGATGTTTTTTTAAGGATTCATACGTACCCTTCTCATTCATGAAGGGGATGGCACCCGCCGTAGACTGGATGAGTGCATTCTTTGCAGCAGCTATCTCTGATGGAGTAGTCATTGTGTTTGCTCCTGGCTTAACCCTCCTCTAAGCTGTGAAGCAAAACAAAACATAGTCGTTAAAGGGTTTGGGTAATTTTTTTTCCTTCTAATTCTACAACATGAAGACAAACGTTACCTGCATCGTTATTTCTAAAAATATCTGGAGCACTATTTTTAGACAAACCCCAAATAATGATTTCTATTTTAGTTTAAGGAGTAGTGCACCCCAGTTAAAGGATCTAGCGATTTAGATGTTTTTCTTTTATTAATAATAATTAACAATAATTTTGTGCCGTTGCTATAGACAAAACCAGGCGTGCACTGGGCGCACAGGTATATTGAGCACCGCGCGCCACTGCAACTTTGAGTATGAACTGGGCTTTACCATGTTTACACTACAGTGCACCTTTTCCCTTCAATGCCTAGATTGTGCACAAAAAGACACCGCAGTTGGTATTTTTTCAATAGAGGGCGCTACCAATTTTGTGTCGTCGGATTGGTCTATATATATCCACTGCTTTTTTTTACACAAAATTCCATGGACTCTGAGGAGACTCGTGCGCCTTAACTTACAATTAAATAACAGTTGTTCTAACACATCATAGTTCATACATGATTATTGCTTAGTTGATTTTGCTGAGAATGGCCGAAAGGCACTGACATAAACGTGGCAAGGAAAAGGGAGCTGAAGTCCGGTTCATACTTTCTGCAAATTCAAAGCCAAATTTGACGTCACACTCATTCATAATATAACATGGATGGACGGCTATTTGATTTATTTTCACAGCGAATGTTTCGCAGGAGTTGACCACAGCTCAACGGACAACTGTTTACGGTACGCTTTATTCGTTGTGTGCCATCAAAATTAGTATAGTATCGCATTCGCAGTAAACTCAGTAACTGGGGCGCTGTTCGAAATTTTGACATTCTCGAGTTCGACCGAGGGCGAGAATCGAAATTTCTCAGAAAGTCAAAATTTCGAAAAAAGGAGTACAGTGCCCCAGTTACTGGATCTACATTCGCAGGGAGTATAAACTGGGCTTTACCATGTTTACACTACGGTGCCCCTTTTCCCTACCAATGCCTTTCGGCCATTCAACAAAATTAATTCCGGCCGGCGGATTGCTTGACCGTACGATCGATTGATGCAGTTCAGTTTTTCTTCAGTAGAAAGTAAAAAGTGTAAAACAATCAGATAATATTATTATAATTATAAATTTCCAACCCAAAATTGATAAACAGCATACTCACATATATTTGCCCAACTTTGGGTTAAATTCTCTGTCTGGAAAGATACAGACAACAGGTTTCTGCACAGTGTTTTTACAGCATCTTCAACACCAAGCTGGCAAATTGTGTGATAAGATAAATTGTGTGTCGTAACTTCGTTTTTTTGCGCTATTTAGAAAAATGCGCGTATTGTTAGATGATTTTGTGCATACCCTCTCCATATTGGGCACGCAATATCGGGATCACGAAGAGCACGCGACCATCAGCTTTGCGCCACCAACGTCAATTGTTCCAGAATATTCAAAATGGCTGCGCCCATGGATGGATGCAAAAAGATCGTTTCTGTGGTGATGAACTGAAATCAGCCGTTGTTGTCAGTGATTGTGGTTATATTTCTCCCATTTTTTTGTTAACATAAATCCATCTAGAGACGAAGAATCATGGCTGGAAAACCTCTTAAAATGTAAGTAAATCCATAGAGCTACACGTACGTAGGCCAAGCATTTTTGAAAGCTTTCAATTTTTGTTAACGCATGTGACATGTTTGTTTTTGTAGAACACAAAACAGCCGTCAGATAGTTTGTTATACAGTTCTCCAACCTAGCTAGCAGTTTAAATGGAAATGTATACAACTGTTTTATGTTTAACTTTAATACGAATGTGCAACTCATTTTGTATACCTCTTATTTACTTTAGGAACTTTCCGCACGATCGGCCACCACTTTTTATTTTCTCTCATTTTTACAAAAAAGGATATCGTATTATATTTCAAGGTTAGGATACGTCTACAGTATAACTCATAAGACTATGCAGTTTGTTTGGCTATCGATCGTCCCTGTTATCCGGGAGACGATAGCAGAACGAACCTCATAGTTCTACTTCTAGCTAGGACTACAACCAAATGAAAAAGTGGTGGCGCCATACGGACACTATTCCGCTCATTATTGTGAAATATTTTTCAAGTGTTATGAAATGGCTATTTTTGTTGCTAATGTTTGCAATAAAAGCCGAAATTTAGCGGTAATTAATTGTTTAAGTAGAGGTACTTCATTTCCACCCAACAACAGTCCAGTCTGTCATTTCATATAATAACTTCGAATTTTAAAAGTGGAGTTTCTTGATTGAGTTTGTATCTGTTTCCGTGGTTTACAGATTGGTCTGTGGCGATGTAGAAGGGAATTTGAGTCAGCTGTTCAAGCGAGTCAACAACGTTAACAAGAAAGCTGGACCATTTGAGGTAAAGATCCTGGTGACCAAGCCTCAACAATTAACTTGATTTTCAAGTTTTGTACGATTGGCTTCATGTAGGTAGGACTCTAGAAATAGTAGAATATCGTGCCTACAAAATAGGGCCGAGTTCAGAACACTGAGTGCCTAGTGCCTACCCTGGGCTTACAGAACACAACGAAGGGCAATAAAGAACATTATATACCTCATGTAGAGAATCCTCTAAACTGGTTGGTTAAAAATGGAGTCATGGAAATAGCTATGCCCGTTTTTTTTACCAAGATGACGTCATAGTGACTATGCCCGGGACATAGTCAATTGACTATGCCCGCTCTAAAAATAACGCAACTTTGATATGTAGAATGTATGACTAGCGTTCCATGTCACAGCGCGACCTTTCTTCGCTGACGACCTTTCACCGTATAGTTAGAGTGTTGTTGATTAGAAGAATATTTATTCAGTAGGCCTATATAAAAGAAATACATGTATCGACTGCTTAGTAATCGGGGAACAGTTAAAATTATAGGCCCTTGGTGATGTCAAAACCATGGCTATGCCCTCAGCTTCGCTTCGGGCATAGTCATAGGTTTGACATCACCTTGGGCCTATAATTTTAACTATGCCCCTCATAGCAGTCAATATTTCCAACTATGCCCCTCATAGCAGTCAATGTTTCCAACTATGCCCCTCATAGCAGTCAATATTTCCATACTGTTCGAGGGCCTACAACACTGGTGCATAGAGCCTAGAGAATGCTAGAGCCTGCAGAACAAATTGTGCCGAGGGCCTACAGAACACTGGTTCATACTGCTGTCAAATCTTAGGATTTAGGACGAGTTAAATTCCGTTTCCTAAGACGTTAGGAGGCATTGAACCCATCCTAAGTTAGGACGAGTTACTCGTTAGGACGAGTTACTCGTTAGGACGAGTTACTCGTTAGGACGAGTTACTCGTCCTAATTCAAGATAAGATTAATCCTAGCGTTTCTTGAAATCAGCTGCAGAGAACATCGGTTCATACTTCCTGTGAATGCGAATGCGAAGCAAATTTTGGTGACGCAACAATCGGTACGCGTTCCATTTGCCTTTGTGGCGCAATGTAATTCACATACCAAAAAGCATTCGCAGGAAGTGTGAGCCGGTGTGGCGGTTTCAACTTTCCGCTGTGTTCAGTTTTCTGAATGACCAAATACGGTAGCATTACGTCATGCGATGCCTGAGCACAGCAAGCGAAAGTAGTCCATTTTTAGTGCCGTATTGAGTCATCCATTACCCTCTGGTAGCTGTCATGGCGGCGTCCACGAGTCGAGTACAACTAGCGGCAAATGCGTGGATCGTATGAGTTGTTTTTTATGCAAGCAGAGTGTGACCTGCCTGAAAATGTACCCATGAATACATGTAAAGATGGGGCAAGAGATTATGTGACTACACAGAAAAGAATCGTAATAATAAACAATTTGGGGGTCACTGCTGAGAGAACTACAGTACTCGCCAGGGTACTCGCGGCGGTATCTGACAGGTCACCCGGAAAACTGAACACGCCGGAAAGCTTAAACCGTTCCAACAACGTGGTGAAATGTCCGCCACACGGGACTTAAGGCCTACCCTAGTGCCTTAGAAGGCCTTTCAAGTGCTGGTTAGCATGGAAGGCCGAATGTTAGCAATTCATTCAATCATTGTAACAGTCTAAGTAATTTGACCAAATGAAAAAAAAAAAAAAATTGAAAACTTTCTAAAACAATACATCCCATGAATGTAAATGAAATGAAATAAAAAGGAATGGGAGACTTTTGGGACGCTTGGTGGCAGCAGACTCACCAGGTAAAATCCATTGTTCTCGGTTATGTGCGCATGCTCAGAACTATGTCAACGATGGAAAGTCTGCTGCCACCTAGTGTCCCAAAGTCTCCCATTTAATTTCACTGATTTGCACTTGCAGATGCTTTTGTGCGTTGGTGAATTCTTTGGTCCCAATGATGCAGAGTGGAATAAATACAAGACAGGACAAGAAACAGGTTGGTTATCTCTTGTAGGGTGTATGTAAACTTTTGTAGGACAAAAAACACAATGTCACAGATTTACACTAAACTTACACAGTCTGAAGATAATGATAGTAGAAAGCTTCCCTGAACCCCAAGTACGGAGAGTGTTTTATGGGAAAGCTTTGGATCCGGATATTGCTTCAACAGTTACCCACGGAGTCAAAGTAAACCCTCCGTCTTTGTAAGTTTGTAACCTCTCTTTGGTTGATATTAATACCTAACATATTTACTGTATTCCAGGCTATGCAAAACAAGTTGTAAATGTATTCCTAACAAAAAAAAATTCAAACAACTTAACAAAAAATCGAAAACAAAAACCCAGAACCCCCCCCCCCCAGCAACTTTTGAAATTAATATGCAGCCAGGTGAAGTAATAATAATAATAATAATAATAATAATAATAATAATATAGGTTTTCTCGGCCAATTTCGGAAAAAGAGCAGCCAATTTAACCATCAAGCTGTTCTATTTCGCGCGCAATCAAATGCTACTGAAAAGGGTCATTCGATTTCGTTTAATGATTAGTCCAATGTATGTTGTGTCATTCAAATTAACAAAATAATCATTCAATTTAACAATTCATCAAAGCAGCATTCAATTTCGCAGTCGCTTCTTGAGGCGTGTGTGTCTCGGAAAAAAATGATGATACACTAAATTGAAGGAATTTGACTCGACTCAAAACGAAATTGAATGGCCGAATTCTGAATTTGAACCGCAGTAACAACTGGAGAGGCAAAACAGCTTTAATTTGAACACATGAAAATGAAAATGGCTGCTCATTTGTCGAATTCGACCGAGAAAACCTATATTGTTATTTATTCATTCACTTTGGTTTTATTAAAAATACCAAGTGAGAAACAACATGTCCAAAGACTAAAGAAGAACAAAATTCTGCTTTTATTTATTTATTTTTGTTTTTTCTCTCTTTTCCTGGGACGATAGCACCCATGCCGGTGTTTATACTCGGACCGAATAAACAAGAAAATATGAAGTTCATCCAAGACGTGAAAGGCTGTGAACTCTGTGAAAATATCACATACTTGGGTAAGTGTCCCATAGAATGGTTGGTGGATGTGTGCTGATGGACAATAATTGACAACAATTTGAGTCTTTAGCCGCCTTACCACTTCACGTTTGTATCCTGTTTTTCTGGATTGCTTATGAGCTGATGCGTTTTTTCCTGCCTGGATGTCCGCCTGGTGAAGAAAAATCAGACAATATTTTGTTCCCACAAATAAAGAAATCCTGCTCATTGGTCTACTTCTCTAGTGCTTTGGATACTGTTTCCAAAAGCTCCTTGGAATCTATACCCCAATGGGTTACCAAACGGTAGAAATTGCATCATTTCAACATACCTTTGAACTTGTCCCAAAGTTTCAGACTTTTTTGTTCGTAATGACTCTAACCCCTGGATTGTAAACATGTAACTCAAGTAGTTTTATGGTGGAGCTTAATTATTGAAAACTGGTCTCTCCTCAAATACACAGCACTGTAGGTGAATCGGTAACACACACACAAACAAGATATGTTTTGATATTTTATTTTAGGCAAAAAAGGTATTTTCAGCGGAGCGTCCGGTTTGCAGATTGCGTATCTGAGCGGCACAGAACAGAAAGACCAGACGATTCAAGAACCCAGCGATTTCAATAAAGCGGATATCGACGCTCTGGCTGTACCTCTCATCTCGGACTCAAAGTTCAAAGGAGTTGATGTCCTCATGACATCACCATGGCCAAGGGGGGTGTTTAAGTACGCCAGCACAGCAGTGAGTTATTTTAGCTTCACCCATTTTAACATTATTTGTATAAAGTGCCTTTGATGGTGTCATGGTTATGAGCGTCAAATTTAAGTTCTGGTGGTTTTCATCGGAGTATGGGTTCGAATCCCGGTCGTGACACTTGTGTCCTTGAGCAAGATACTTTACTATAATTGGGTAATGATAACGTCATTGTAAGTTACATTTAGCGCATTTCACAATAACGTCTCAATGTGCCTTACATTGGTGCCCTGGTCTTTAGGCCAATAACGCCCTGGTCTTTAGGCCAATAACGCCCTGGTCTTTAGGCCAACAACATTCCTTTAGTTTTTCTAAGCTCCCTGGGGAGTATACAGCCCAGGCTGCCCTGGCGCTCAGAAGGCTTGTTCAAACACAATATCAACCTCTACCCTCACAGGTACCCGTTTATACCCCTGGGTGAAGATAAGTAAAAATAAAATATCTTGCTCAAGGATACAAGTATCACAACCGGGACACTACATGTACCTGGAATGAAAAAATTTGCAAAATATGAAAACAATATATTTGTTTTCCCCACACAGGAAGGACTTGACGCAGAAACAACAGGCTCCAGTCTAATTGCTGACTTAGTGCTAGCTCTTAGACCACGCTATCATTTCTCAGCTCTAGAGGGCGCGTATTACGAGCGTCTACCATACAGAAACCACAAGGTCCTTGCCGAATCAGCCAAACACGCAACGCGCTTTCTAGGTCTCGCAAAAGTGGGCAACCCGGCGAAGCAAAAGGTTTGTTTACTTATTGGAGTAGACTACTCTGGGTATGTTCAGACAGCGTACTAAGTAAGACCCGAACCGGTTTAACTTTCGAGGTGATTGTAAAGAGTTGTTCCCCTTTATCGGACAGCACTGAGTTATAATCCGATACGGTTTATCTTTGGTTTAAAGAGGTCCTGTTTATTGGTCACAGTGTGTTTACGTAATTATTACGGAGGGCAATGGGTCGTCTGTTGTGAGTTAAACCGGATGTGGTCTTTTTTTTTCTCGTTTTCTCGCAACTTCGATGACCAATTTAGCTCAAATTTTCACAGGCTTGTTATTTTATGCTTATGTTGGGATACACCAAGTGAGAAGACTGGTCTTAGACAATGCAATTGTGTACCTTCCCTACAAAGTATCAAGTTACATTACTTCTTACTTGCAGTATTTATACGCCTTCAACATAGTCCCCATGAAGACCATGGAGAGGGATGAGTTGGTGAAACAGCCTCAAGATGTGACGGAATGTCCCTACAGCTGGTCTAGCACCAAACCAGAACAGAAATCACAGGTAAGTGAAAAGAGAACCGGTTCTAGAACTCAACAACAGGGGAAGATTAATCATAATATCGTAGTCTTATATAGCGCACATGTCTACTAAGCGAGGTTTCCTTTACAAATCCGTTCACAAGCTCATTGCCATAGACACTGATTCATACCAGACCAAAACGCACACGGAAAGATATTGGGAAAGCAATTTGTAGCAATGGGTGGCACGGTTGGCTTGTGCGTAAAGCGCTCGCCTCTCACCAAGGTGACCCCGGTTCGATTCCCGGTCGAGGCCATATGTGAGTTGAGTTGTGCGTTGGTTCTCTGCTGTGCCACGAGGGTTTCCCAGACTATCCGGTTTTCCTCCCTCAGGAAAAAAAGCAAACACTTTCGATCTTGGCTGTGCTCCGTGGTCATAATGGGTTGATGTAGCTGGCAGCTGAATGCGCCCTTGCATGCCTGCTTCTCGAACACGTTGTAGCCGCGTCCTTCGCAATTCAGCTCTTAGCTGCGAGTAAGGATGATTAGCCCCCCAAATTATTATTATTATTATCATTAGCTAGAAGTCTTTTATTATTTTAGTGAGAAATTACCTCTTTCTCAAAAACTACATTACTTCAGAGGGAGTCGTTTTTCACAATGTTTTATACTACCAACAGCTCTCCAATGCTCATTACCAAAACTGTTTTTAAGTTCATATTTGTTTTTAGTAATTACCAAACGTGTACCTTCCCTTTAAGGGAATCCTTCCTAAAATTTCATATACCATTAAAGCTATTGGACACTTTCGGTAAACAATATTGTCCAAGGCTCACACTTCGTGTACCACAACTTATATATAAAATAACAAACCTGTGAAAATTTAGGCTCAATCGGTCATCGGAGTCATCGGTTAACCCACCCTTGTTTCCCCACGTTTCGCCGTGTCATGACATGTGTTTAAAATAAGTCCGTAATTATCGCTATCGAGAATTGATATTGTTTTAATGTTTTCTCAAAAAGTAAAGCATTTCATGGACTAATATTTCAATAGAAGTCTTTCACCATTACCTTCTGTAAACCCTGTAAGTTATTTGTAAATCTGTGAACTTTTATTTTTTTGTCTGTTCCGAAAGTGTCCAATGGCTTTAAGGGAATCCTTCCTAAAATTTCATATACCATTAACAACTTCAGTGCTTATCACCAAGTAATTTTTTAATGGTAATTTCTTTAAGACTGCTTAAGTACCAATCTATGACCTTAAAGTATTCACCATTGACAATTTAAGTTTATTTTCCTACAGGCAGATA